>NW_016690351.1:1888240-1936353 GCF_001604755.1 Lepidothrix coronata | reverse complement strand
AAAAAAAAATCAGAAAAAAAAAAAGACTATAGCTTTTTCTGAAATTACTCTACAGTTAGGGCAACACAGCTTGCCACTGTTGGAACTAAACACAAATTAGGCAAAATACATATCTAGTGTGTTGAAGCAACAGCTGGAGTTTGATATTGGCTCGTTTGAATTTCTGCCAGCATCGTAACATTTAGATACATATCTGAAACTTACTTAGACATCAAATTAAATGTGTACCATGCAGATTTGCATGCATAACCTTCTTTTCAGCAATAAAATCTTGCCTGAATAGCCTTAGATTAAAATCTAATTACTTTCTTTCAGCTTAAAAGCAACAAAGCTCTCAGAAAAACAGGCAAAACCACTTTGCTATTCAACTGAATTTAAATAGCATCCAAAGTATTTACACACTTTAATAGAATCCAAAAGCAAATCTGTACTGTTCCAAAGTGATTATTTCATATTATATTTACTGCATATGACTTGCTGTTCCATAGGAATGGCCACACTGAGCCAGGCTCTCCGTGAAAACAGCAAGTGGCAGATATCCGGATAAAGAGCACAAGAACAGGGCAAGCATGAAGCAATACACCAGCACAGTAATCTGTTTTTCAGGCACTTTCGAAGCCATAGAGGACATCTTTGCCTTCAAAAGGCCCTTGTGAGCTTTCATTTGCTTCGTCACTTCTGAGCCCAAGTCTACCCAAGCATAACTACCGCATGGCAACAGGTTCCCCAGAATTATCTTTCCTTCTTGTGCATTTCTAGCCTGCCACCTCCAATCCTTGTGTTATGAGAAAGTGTGGTTACTTGCTCCTTTGTCTCCTTTTCCACCCAGGATTTTACAGTCTTCTGTCATGTCCTCTTCACAGTCTCATTTTCCCCAGCCTTAAGGAGGTCATGTTAACCAACTGGGGTTTGTGCGGAAGCCATTCCACATCTCTGAGTATCCCTGCCACTTGTCACTGTGCCTTTTGCAATGTAAAATTAGGAAGTGAACATCAGAAGTGCACTGAGTTTCAGATGGGAGGCACAGAGGTGTTTTAAATAGGCATAAGCCCATTAACTCAGTTTCTCAGTCAAGGCTAGAAACTTGGCAATCTCAGCCTGGAACAGGCTAATTCTAAATGAACTAGCCCAAAGACAGGAAGCAATTCAGCAAATTAGAGCAGCATTTTGCAAGTGCTAATTAACCTAGTTTAAATTTTTTAAGAAGCAGTCTGAGCTAAGTAAAACAAACATGTTTCACACATATTCTTCTGGCCATCTTTTCTCCTAGTTTCCACTCTCCCAGAAAGCTGTCATAAAAGGCTCCCTCCCAGGAGTCGTGCCCTGTTTTAGCTCCACTTGTCTTTCCTCCCCCAGACTACAACATACAGAGAAACAGCTTCTGCAATTCCTCTTCTCCACCTCTCAAGCACCTGGCTTCTGCCCAATACTTCTTTTATAGCAAGGAAAAACCCCACTTAACTCTTTTCTGAGCTTTGAACTTCCAGATTTCTTCCTATTTCTCTCTGACTTACAGTTGTTTTCAAATCTTAAAAATGAAGAATATCATGAGAGATAGAAAATAAAATTGAAGGTGGTAGGAGAGATATTTATATACAAAAGTTATTAAGCAACTATTTTTATGACCCCACAAATCAAAAATAACTGAAAAAAATTCAAGGTCTATATCATATGGAGATACTCTGAAGTACATAAATCACTTCCAAGTAGCGTGGAAAAATGGGAATTGTGCCTGAAGCAAGTTAATGAGATCAATACTGCCCATTCCTAGGTTCAGGAACTAGAATTCAAGACTAGAAAAATTATCCTTATCTGTCAGGAGTCAAGAACTTCTAAATAAAGTAGTAGAGGCCATAAAATTGCTTCTCGGTTGCACTCCTAACATACAACTTGCTTTATATTGAAAGAAGAACAAATTTCACAGTCAAATTTTCCAGTCAATATTTCATGGCACAAAGAAGGAAGATTACAGTGTAAAGTGCACAAATCTCCATCAGATATATTCTGAAGATATGACTTCTTCCAGAACAGTAACTGTAAAATGCCAGCAAAAGTATGTCATGTGTTTATAACTTTGTGACCTTAAAACAGAACTTATGAAAGGGCTTCTGAAATGGTCATATCATTTCATTAGTAAGGAAATTATTCAGTTGTCTCTCTTCTTCTCCTCAGTTCTTAAATTCACCTTGCAGTGCCTCCACAGGAAGACGCACACATACACAGTTGAAACAGAAAAACTAGGCATGTTTTTGAGCTCCTTCACAGCAACTAAATGTACAAAACCAAACCTCAACTCTGTTCATATGTTGGAATTCTCTATTAAAAGCCCTGAAGATCCATTATTGGAGTTGTCTCACTTGCTATTGACTGTGCATCACTTAAACGTGTTTCTCACCCTTACACACTCAGATAGTGAGAAGTGGGGATATTCTATATTGCAGTTGTAAGCTACACACACTGGGCATGAACAGGATGACCAGAAATCTTTCAGGATTTAATTTACAATGTTGTATGTTGTAAGCCCCTCAGGACAGGAAACTCTCATGTTTAAATATCTATAACACAACATGCATACCTATGACACTGTATAAACAACAGGATCAGATTAAAACCATCTGCAGACACTCTGGTTGATCTATTGTCTTGCTGCCTGGTGTCTCTTCATAATTTTTGATGGCAGACAAGCCATTTCATACAACAGGAATGCTAGTGGTGCTATTGCAGCTACATATTAATCTGTAGCAACATGTTAACAAGAGCTCTGATGAAAAGAGAAGCTAAAAAATAATAATAATCTGTCCTTCAGGAATGACCTCCTGACAGTTTTCTATTTGATTTTTGTTTACTTTTGGCCAAGAAAATACAGGAAACATGGATAACTTGAACAAAATAGCTTTGGAAATGTGGTAGGAGGCAGTAAGGACAACATTTCTTTGATCCTAAGACTGTTGTGATACAACTTTGTCTGCCCAGAACTGTCAACATCTATCCATCTACTGTAAATTGCTTCTGTGAAAGCAACAATAATGTATGTCCCCAAAATGGTGATAGTCACAGATGATATAAAGAGATTCACACACTGTGCAAGTACTGAATTCAGAAATAATGCTAAAAGGGAGGCAGACTGTTATTGATACCAAGCAGGGAAGGGAACAACTACCTTTCCAAGAGAGAGGCAAAGAGGAATCCTAAATTTAGAACAAAATTCAGAACCAAAGCCAAGATACGATCACCACCAGAGCTGCATGAACATCTCACAGAAAATCCTTCAACAGTGTTAAACTCAGCTCACTTAGGTATAGAAGAGGGGAAAAAAATCAATTCCCTTCATGTGAATTGTCTCTGTGTTCTTCAAATCACCATCCAAAAACTAAAACTGAAACACTTCTCTTTCTGCCCAGCTATATGCTTTTCTAAATTGATTACAAGCCTTTTCCTGTGACTCCATAGTCCAGCTTCTAGCAGCTGGTCACATGGTAGGTCTGCTGAATTGAATCAGTCTGCTATAACTATATACCCACCTCAGGCTGCTTTCACCAAAGACAAGCATTAATTAAAAGTCACTCCATCTAATAAGAAACTTCTCTTTTGTAGTGAGGAACTAAGAACAGTTTGAAAGATAGAGGAAAATGTCAGAATTGTGAAACTGTATGACAAATGTTTTCTTAAAAAATGAGATATTGTCTGTTTCACATACAAGTACCTCCTTCCACCTTTCCATGTTATTCTTTCAGATCTATCCATATTTAATATCATCCATTTTCCTGTCTCCTTCTACATTCATGGTCAGTCTTCGCGAGCGAAGATTTGGGAAAGGTCATTAACCCTTCGAGCCTGTGCAGTGGATTTTTTAGGTGAGACCCAGTGTGCGCTGAACAGAGCCCACCCTTTAATCCTAAGGTTCATCTGCCGGGGCCGAGAGAGCTTGGACGGTGGCAGCAAGGTCCTCAGGACGGAGGTTTGTTTAGAGTGACCTTCTCTTAGATGGATGGCCTCACAGGACTGATGAGCTCCATCTGCCCGGAGGCGTTCCCTGACCGGGAATCGAACCTGGGCCGCGGCAGTGAGAGCGTCGCATCCTAACCACTAGACCACCAGGGGGCCCCCTGTCTGAAGATAGTACTGTGAGAAAGGCACATCTGTAATGTGCAGCAACAAACAAATTGAAATGTAAATATAAAAAATTCCACAAAGGTGTCCCAGATCTTGTGAAGATGATCTTGGCTCTCAGGCAGTAAGAGTGGCTTTTACAATAAAAACTAAATGAAATAAATAATATATGGTTTAATCTTGGCTACTATTTTCCTGAAATGACAAAATGCCAATTTTGTAAGTTTTGATGTGGATGATTCAGAGTTCCGCATATGGGTGAGAAGCAAGACTGTAAAAGGTAGTTTGAACATGAAAAGTTTACAATAAGTTTATAAAACTCTTAGGAGAAAGGAAAAGAAAGCTGCAGGAAGGAAGAGGTGGGGAAAAAATCACTCTGAAAATCCTGAGGCATATTTAGTGGTGAGGTATTAGGGATTGCTGCCTCTTTTCTCCTAACTTGTCACTTGAATATAACAAAAGAAAGATGCCTAGAAGACATACAATCCAAAGCACCTCTTTTTATAAATGTGGTGTTTGTGCATGGCCTAGTGGCAGTCGTGTGCCATCCTCAGCATGGTCATCCTGTCACCTCGGGTGAGGTGTGCTTCCTATGTGAAGGTTGATATCCCTCCTCGAGAATTAACAAAATCCTGAACTGATTAATATTCTTAGTATTAGAAGCTGCCTCTTTTTTGGGACAAAAAAGGGCTACTGTAGTTCATACAGCTTATGATTTTCCAGGAACTCAGGCTCAGAAATGTGTTGGACAACCACAGATATCCGCATTGTTTTGAAAGAATTAATTTGTGTTCTGACTTCCCTTCCTCCGTTTCTCATCATGGCTGGGCTTCGCGAACGAAGATTTGGGAAGGTTCTATCCACATTTGTTACAGGCACGCTGGTGGCTTATGAGGCCAATATGAGACAGACATATCCGATTGCAAAAGGCACAGCAGAAAGACTCCTTAGATGACATATTCTGCAAGACACGGTTCTTTCTGCGTTGCCTTTTCTCCTCGAGAGTGATCCTGCGTGTGTTCTCAAAGGAAGCAGCAGCGTTATAGATGGCGTGTCTCCAGGCGTCCCGATTGGAGGCCAGAGTAGACCAGTTATGGTGATCAATATGGCCAAGGTTGAAATGTTGTTTCAGGGAGTCCTTGTATCTCCTCTTCAGGGCTCCTCTCTTGCAGCAGCCGGTGGCAAGTTCACCATAAAGCAAGATCTTAGGGAGGCGGTGGTCCTTCATCCTTGAGACGTGCCCTGCCCATCGCAGCTGTGTTCTCAGCAACATGGCCTCAATACTTGTGACTGCTGCTTGTTCTAGAACAGATGTATTGGTCACATAATCTGACCAGTGGATGTTTAAGATTGTACGGAGGCAGCGTTGATGGAAGCATTCTAGGAGACACAGGTGGTGGCGGTAGATGACCCATGATTCGGAACCATACAAGAGAGTAGACAGCACTATGGCTCTGTAAACACTGATCTTAGTACTTTTCTTCAAGTGTTTATTATGCCATACTCTTTTGTGGAGTTTTCCAAAAGCACTATATGCCTTTGCTCTCCTTCTACAGTTGTATGCAAAAGTGTGGTATTTCCTATTCAACTTCTACCACTCTTTTTCAAACACTTTGAAGTCTAACAGGAAAAATTTATTCTGGAGCAGAACACTTCTCCCCTTACTCTTCTGGGAAGAGAGAGTTGGGCATATAGGCACATGTATGAAGACGTACATATAGAATCCGCATAGCTTCCAAACGTAGAATATGTGAAGTGTTTACGTTGATAATGGTTTTTGTCTTTCATGTCACAAGTCTGGATACCAGAGACTTTTGTTCTGCAAAGAAGACAGGATGATCGGTTCAATCAGGACATTCACTTAGTAAACATTTTTCATAAAAACTGAGATTAGAGTGTGTTTAAACTGTAATCCTGTCTGCTTTTCAACCAGAGGGTGCCAGGCCAGCTTGCTATCAAGGGTTTAGCAGGTGTAAGGCATATCTGTTGCAGCTGGCAGCATTTTATATACTGCTGCGTGACTGCAGGTGTACTTAAATGCTTCTTCCTCAACCTCCTCCTTGTGCCCAAGAAGGGACTGACAAGGAAGGTAAGTTAGAAGCTTAGACAGTATATTGCTTAATGTAAGAGATTTTTATTAAAACACATGAACTGCAACAATAAAGCACCTTAGTGATTAAGGACAGAATCAGGTTACTACTTGCACCAGCAAAAACAAGAGAGACTCTGTCATGTTCCTGCTGCTGTTGCAGAAGCAATTGGAAAAGGAAAGAGCTAATGAAAGCAACTGAGTAGCTTTGAAAACATCAACACTGAAAAGAATTCTAAATTATAATCTCATAGCACAATACAACCTCTCCTGCTACACACAGTACTGCAGCATTTACTAAAATCAGATTGTGCTTTTCAAATTTATTCCACATTGGGAGTTTTATTTATTTGGAAGAATTGCAGACCATTAACTCTGGGCCTACTAGTCTCTTTGGATCCATCCCAGACATGCTGCAGGTTTGTCCCTATACCTTTTTTTTTCTTTTTCAAACCCTAGAGAAAAGAAAGCTCACAATTTAAATTCTCAAGAATACCAGAAACAGTTCACAAGGGCAGCTGAGCATAATAAAGCCTTATTTATAAAACACATAAGTTTCTCTTTGGAAGTCATGAATTTAAACAAATATATTTTGAATTGTCCCTTTTTTAGGGCTTTGAGATTAATTTCAATGAGGAGCACAAGCATGTGTTCATTCATTCATTCAGACTGACAATATCAGAACCTTCTCTCTTACTTTTCTCAGGCATTTAGGGGCTCTTATTTCATTGTATGAAGTTAAAACCCTTCACAACTTATTTTGAACACACTAGGAAGAAGAGCAGCAGCTGTGAAGTTCTTGGCCAAACTCAGAAACAGTTGCTACCAACTTGGATGGTGGTAGGAACATCACCACCCCACATACACACATACACACACCCCAACAAAGCCATAAAAAATATATAAAAAAAACCTATTGCACAAAATGGAGTAATTTTTTCCAGAACCTGCTTAGGAGAAAAGAGTGAAAGCAAAGGGGGTAGAGGACACAGGAATATTGAGCATTCATTTCAACATTCTGTTACCCTGAAGAAGAGTGATTTTTTTTTTCTAACTAAAATACTAATATAAGTGAAGGCTGAACAAAAACATTAATTGGCCATCAGTCTTTCCCTCTCCTGTAAGAGCAGTTAAAAATTTTCTGGTTTGCTTCTGTGGTGGGTTGACCTTGACTGGATGCCAGATGCCCACCCAGCCGGACAGGGGAGAGAGTCAGATGGAAAACAACTCATGGGTATGGATAAGGCAGTTTATTAAAGCAGAAGCCAAATGAAAGCTTGTGTGCACAAAAGTGAAGATAGCAGGGTTTATTCTCTGCTTCCTATCAGCAGCGATGGCCAGCCACTTCCAAGAAGCAGGGCTTCAGCACACATAACAGTTCCTCAGCAGGCAGCCACTGGAGACAATGAATGCCTGTCTTCCTGCTTCTTGCCTTAGCTTTTACATCTGAGCTGACGTCACATGAAATGGAATATCCCTTTGGTCAGTTTGGGTCAGCTGGCCTACTTGGGTCCCCTCCCAGGATCTTGCCCTCGACTGAGGAAGAAATCTTACAGTGCTGATGCTATGCTCAGCAGTAGCCAAAACACTGGTGTGTTATCAACACCCATCTAGCTACCAGTGCAAAGCACAGCACTGTGAGGGCTACTATGAGGAAATGAACACCATCTCAGCCAGACCCAACACAGCTTTCTATTCTGAAGGAAATCAACTCTGAAAATCCTCTCTTAAATCAAGCTTTTCAGCTAGGACTTCATACCAGTTACCTACAGTTATTTCCCAAGTAAGAGGAGGAGGAAGAAAAATCAGAATTTTGTATCTTCTTTCAAAACTATCTTCCTTATGCTTTCCCTTGTCGCGTGGTATGATAAAGAAATGCAGTCAGCTCTCCGATGAGATGGTAATCAAAGAGACTTTATTCAAACTCGGCGCTCTTTTTATCCCTTAAAACCATGTGACCTTGTGACCAATGGGGTTGTCTATTCTGCTGCATGTCCCTGCAGCTTCCCTGCCCTTGGTGCGTCCCCTGCACCCCTGGACACACTTCCTACATTACCCCCTTCTTAATTATTTAAGACAGTCACGAAAACAGTGCAAAAGCAACAGTGCAAACAACAGAACAGTACATTAAACTATCAAAGCTTGCAATGGCCCAGCACATCGCTTGCTTTGGCTTCTTATACATCTATTGTAAACCTTTTAAAACCTTCTTATATTTCTAAGGGGTAGTGCAACTTGGAAGAATAACTTTATTAACCTATTTCTAAGGGGTAGTGCAACTTGGAAGAATAACTTTATTAACCGTGCATAGACTTATAACTTTTAATTATCTGAGGGTTTAAATAACTGGGGGTTCAATTTCAAAAACAGGGTAAGCTTAGCAAACTAAATTCTCTTAAAGTGACCATGTGGTGGAGGTAGTGTTATTTTTGTGAGGTGTTTGGTGTTTAAGGCACTTGTCCAGTCAAACAATTCTCTTATTAATTCACTCACACATTCACTGACAGCTGTCATTCCATACATCACACACACACTCATGGGTTTGGTAGACTCTGCTTTGTCAGCCTCTCGGTTCCCATCTGTCAGAGACTGAAATGTTTGATGATTTATGCATTCTAGGAGACTTTTGCAGGCTTTTGACTTGCATTTCGGATGGACAGTTGGGCCCATCCCTCCCTCCAGTGCTGAAGGTGTGAAGCCCTGAAAAGGCAAGAGCTGAGCTTGCAGGCTTTTGACTGTTGCATTGTACCTCTGATGGGCAATTGAAGGTGTCAGGCCCTGAAGGGGCAGGACCTCTGATGGCCCATAGGAGCCCATCCTCCCCCTCTGCCTATCGGGAAAAGGGTGGGAACCAGGCCAGACACAGCAACTCTTGAGCAGGGCCCAGGGAGAGGCTGGAGGCTTGAGGCATGGCCCGTGACACTGACCAGGGATATAATAACTCATAACTTCTTGGAGTGTGGGGGCTTCCCTCCTTTACCCCCAGCAGATCAAGGCCACCACTTCAACTGACAGACATGGAAGGTGCAACTATTAAGTTTCATCGCTGGACCCCGTGGGCGGTGACTATATACATATGTCCACTCAGCTTTTCTCTCCCTTACTCTTATCCTGCCTTTCTCTCCCCTATGCATTTTCTCCCCCCCATAGGTTATCTCTATGTCACATTGTTATACGACAGCACCTAAAATTCTAGCATACCTGTTGATGCAAAATTGTCCCCTATGCATTTTCTCTCCCCCCAAAGGTTATCTCTATGCCACATTGTTATATGATAACACAGAAATGCTAGCATGCCTGTTGATACAGAATTGTTAAAATAAACCTTGTCAGTATATGTTTTCAGACACCGATTATTCAGTGTCGTTTCACTCTAATCCACCCCAAGGGAATTATTGATAAAAACCTGGGTTACCCCCCTCCCTTTTTCTGGGGCGGGTCGTGACACCATCAGCTATTGGTCCTGGCATTTCAGTGTGTGACCTTGTGTGCATTCTGTAAAAATCAAACTTTCTGTGATTGACAAGAAACCATACAAAACGCATTTCAAACAACAGGTGAGGGTCAGCGACATCTCGAAGAAACGAACTTTCAAGATGAGACACTAACCCTGCAGCATAACAGGAATCGGTTACAATACTAATAGGTTGTTCAGAAAATTTCCCCAAGGCAATACGAATGGCAGCCAGTTCCAGAACCTGCACAGAACCCTGGTTCATGGTCTGTACCTCTTGTTCCCATTGTCCTGTGTCAGGGTTTACCCATGTCATTGCAGCTTTTCGTGTCCTCCCAGATGCATCTGTGAAGACCATAAGGCCTTTCACTGTTTGCATCTGGTTGTGTTTCATGTTTGCATCTGGTTGTGGCTTTTAAAGGTAAACTACCGATTTCTGCCCACAATCTGTGTTTAGGGAGATGAACTGAAATGTCACTGTCAAACCCTGCCAAGGCAGCCTGGAATCCTGCGTCCTCAGCTAGCATCCAGTCGAGGCTGGCCTTTGTAGCTGGGATGTAGATGGTTGCAGGATCTCTCCCATCCAGCTCCTGCAGCCGTCCTCTGCCTTTAATGACAAGCTTGGCAAACATTTCATTAGTAGTCCACACAGAAACAGCCACTCTAGAACTTGCAGTGGGTCTTTTTCAGTCTGATCCCACTGAAACAAAACTGCAAATGGCTGGTAGCTGCTGGGTACGAGGGCAAGGCAGATTTGCAGTTCAGGATTTCTCCTTCTGCCTTGCCTGCCTTCTATTGCCTTGGCACAAATGTCTAACGCCTGCTTTGCCTCTGCTGTCAGAGACCTGCTAGATGTTAGGTCTGAGTCCCCCTTAAGCAGCTCAAATAGAGGGTGCAGCTCCTCTGTGGTTATGCCTAAAATAGGCCTTAACCAATTGATGGCTCCCAGAAGTTTTTGCAATTCATGTAAAGTTAAATTGTCTTTTACCTCAAGCTGCAGTGGCTGTGGAGAAATTTCCTGCTGTGTGATTTTCCATCCAAGGTATGTCCAGGGTTGTGATCACTGGATCTTCTCTGGCACAAGCTGTAACCCTGCATCTTGGACAGCATAAATTAGGGCAGTAAAAACAATTTGCAGTTCATTTTCTGTGGCCATGGTAATTAAAATGTCATCCATATAATGATATATGATGGCTGAAAGAAAACGCTTTCTGATGGGGTGAATAGCGTTTGTCACTACCATTTGACATATTGTTGGACTATTTTTCATCCCCTGAGGAAGGACAACCCAGTGATACCTTTGCATGGGCTGTCTATTGTTCAAGGCGAGGATGGAGAAAGCAAACCTTGGCGCACCCTCAGGGTGTAGGAAGATGGTAAAAAACCAGTCCTTTAAATCAATTACCATTAGTGGCCATTTTGCTGGAAGCATAGCAGGTGAGGATAGTCCAGGCTGCAATGCTCCCATGGGTTCTATGACTGTGTTTACTGCCCTCAATACAGGAGTATTCCAGGGACTAGTTGTTGGCACAATGTGACCTGCTTCTAGCTGTTCCCTTCAAAGCTCTCTTAAATGTTCAGGTCGTTGCCTTTTGACGGACCATTGATTCACCCAAACTGGCTGCTCGCTTTTCCAGACCAGCTTAATCGGTCCTTGGGACAGCTGGTCGATGGCCCCTATTGAAAAACCCGGCTGCTTGCAGGAGGAATTTGCATGACTGTGCCGAACTGTCCGAGAATATCCCTTCCCCATAGTGTATGCAGAATGGGAGCAACAAAGGGAGCTATCTTGGCTAATTGTCCCTCTGGCCCCAAGACAGTGAGTATCTGAGCACAAAGATACAGCTCAGCAATGCTGCCTGCAAAGCTCTTTTACAGTCTGGATTCGCGTTTTCAAAAGCCAGTTGCCTGTAGAGCATCTCTCTGGCTTTGTCATGCTCAACCTGCCTGTTTAAGACAGATTGCAGCCAATCCAGGAATTGTGAATATGGTTCAGTAGGACCTTGTAATATTTTTGTGAATGACAGGTTGCTATCCCAGCCTGAAGTGGGCAATTTCCTCATGGCTCTCAGGGCATGTTTAGCTATCGCTTCGTATATTTCTCTATGGTATCCAGACTAAGCATCTATTGAGCTGTAATTTCCCTCCCCAGTTAGTTGGTGTGCTGTTATGCCTGCTTGTGGGTCGTTAGCATATGCAGAGCAATTCTCCTGAAAATCGGTTAACCACACGTTGTACTGAGTATTCGTAAGAGTTATTTTCAGTAAGGTTTTCCAATCATGTGGTATCAAGACATAGGTGGAACTTAGTGTCTCTAAATACACAAGGGTATTAGCTGAGGACCCGCCAGTTTCCCTTACCAGTTGCCTCAATTCCATTGTCAGCTCATGTGGCAGAGGATGGAATTGAGGGGGCTGACGTTGCCGAAAAACGACTGGGCATGCTTGTATAACTTGGAAATCTCCTACCCAAATTGCCTCCTCCTGACATAGTCCCCACCTATCAACCGACCTTTCCCCGTTTGCCTCCTCGCTCCCTCCCGGTGGAACCATCCCTGGTCCCTCCTCCTCATCCCCCCATGCCTCCCACCCTGTGGCCAAAGTAAACCCGGTTCCCTGTGGGGAGGTGGTGGTGGGTGATGGATGTGGCGTGGGGGAGGGGCCCTCCCCCCCCTCATGCCGGCGGCTGGAGCGGGGGAGCGCTGGGGCCAGAAGAGATGGATTGACTTCCGGTCCGTTTGGCAGGCAAGATGGCGGTGCCCACGCCATGTGGTTGCTGATCATCTACAGCGTGGGGTGGCAAATTGGCTGGGTTACCTCCCTCATCGCTGCAATGGAGCCCCCTGCGCTGATCCCATGGGTCAGGATCCCACATTACAGGCTCCATTCCCTCACGGCGACCTGTGTTCCTGTGGCTATCAGCTCCCGATCCATAACTCCTGAGCAGATCTCTCCCCTCCCGGTAAACTCCGTGTGTTTGTGTTTCTACGCCTAGGAGTTGGGCTGCGGCTAGCAGCGTGGGTGGGGGGTGGTGTGTTGGTGTTGGATGCTTGTACCATCCACTCGTGGGCTCTGTGTAGTGCAGACATTACGATTTGCCAGGCTGAAATGGCATTTTTAGCTTGGGGGTCTCCCCCTTCAGCTTTCAGTTTCATGAGGTCTCCTATCCTGTCCCATATTTCTATGTGCAGAGCTTCCAACAACAGCAGCTTGGGGACTGCTGCTTTAACGAAACGCATAAGCTCTGTTAGTTCAGCCCTTGTGGCTTGTATGTGGTAAGGTCTTAGCAGGATAGTTAATGCGTCTGTGTTTTGTGAAATCTCAGTGGAGAAAAAACTTCCCATGTTTTTACCTTACTCTCACCGCTGTAGATGCACGTGTATGGAGGGGTTCTTTGTTCTGCGGCTGTTCAGTTTTACTTTCGGTTTCTGGATCGGCTGTTCTTTGCGGCTTTTTTCCTTTCGGCATCTCCGTCGGCGTCCGTTGCTGTCCGGGTGTCGGCTGCTGCTCCGGTGGCTTGAGGGCGGTAGCAGAAGGGAGGGGGGTTCCCGGCACGGTGCGACGGTCGCGGTGGCAGCAGCAGTGTTTGCGTCGGCGCATGAAGTTCCCTGACGGTCTGCAGCGCTTCCGCGGGCTGGTTCAGTGGTGTGGATGCTGCACGCAGAGGCTACAGGCAGCAGAAGGCGGCTGCGGGGTCCCGCGATCTACTGGGCGGGACGGGGGCTCCAGCGTGCCGGCGGGGTTTCACGGTGCGGCTTCTACAGGTTCCGCGCAGCTTCTAGCATGGGCACGGGGCAGGCAGAGGCGGCGGGTGAATGCGGGTGGGCAGCAGGCTGCACGGAGCTGTGGCACTTCTCCGCTTGGCGGAAACGTGCTCCGGTAGGGGGTTTGCAGAGTCTTGCAGTGGGGCTGGGGGTGTTCGGGTAGCAGTGGCGCCGCTTTTGCACGCATGGCTTAGCAGCGGCAAGCGGCAGGGCAGCAGGGACTTCCCGGCGGTTTCGGTGTGCCCTGCCACTCAAGTTTCCGAGCTGTGGGTTCGCAGCTGCTCAGGGAGCAGCCCTGGCCATGGTGTTGGATGCAGGCGCTGCGTTTCAGGCTCACTCATCGCTGAGATGGATGGTCGACCCTGCTCCGCTTTCTCTGGTGCTGCCGTCCCGGTTTCTCGGCTTCTTCTTTTTCTCTTCTTCTCTCTTTCTTCTTCTCTGTTCCTGTGCACTTTTCCCTAATATTTTTGAGCTCTCTATGCTAACTGCGTTTCTCAGATTTGGCTGAGGCAACGGTTTAAAGATGTCTAGGTTTTTTTCGGTGAAAAATTCCCGTATTATAAAAATTAATACGATAGCCAGAATTTACCAATATTCCCCTGATTCAGGGTATTCCAATCTACCTAATTTAGGTTCTAAGTCCCAGTTCGGGTCGCCACGTGTCGCGTGGTGTCTTTATATGATAAAGAAAGGCAGTCAGCTCTCCGATGAGATGGTAATCAAAAAGACTTTATTCAAACTTGGCGCTCTTTTTATCCCTTAAAACCATGTGACCTTGTGACCAATGGGGTTGTCTATTCTGCCAAATGTCCCTTGGGCTTCCCTGCCCTTGGTGCATCCCCTGCACCCCTGGACACACCTCCTACATTCCCTATTACTAATTTAGAAAAATCGTCTCAACCAGCTCTTCAAGTAACTCAGACCAGTTAACCACATGTAGTTATTCATCCATTCATCCATCCAATCTCTACTGGAGCTACAGTCACTTAAAACAGTTGAAAAATCTGACTCCCTGTGCCTCTTGCCTTGGAAGTTCTTAATAAAGGAATCCTTTTAATACATGAAGGACTTGAGGTGTGGAGTTACTGCTAAATCAATTCCCTTCTGCTGTGGTGCTTCAGCAAACTAGCTCTGCCCTGCACTGTGTCAGTACTTTCTGTCATCCTGATATTCTTCACGTGACATGTGGTGGGTTGCCGCTTTGTCATTCCCTTCCTCAGCTGGGCAGGGAAGAAAAAAATGTAAGGAAAGGCTCATGGGTTGGGGTACAGGCAGGGAGAGATCACTCACCAATTACTGTCATGGGCAAAACAGACTCTACTTGGGAAAATTAGCTTAATCCACTACCCACCAAAATCAGAGTAGAATAATGAGAAATAAAACCAAATGTTCTTCCTCTGTTCCAATTCACTCCTGAATTCTCTACCTCTTCCCCCCAGCAGAACCGGGGATGGAGAAGAGGGCCTGCAGTCAGTTCATCATAGGTTGTTTCTGCCACTCCTCCTCCTCAGGGGGAAAACCCCTCACACTCTTCCCTTGTTCCAATGTGGGGTCCCTCCCATGGGAGACAGTTCTCCACTAACTTCTTCAACATAAGTTCTTCCACAGTTCCTCATGAACTGCTCCAGTGTGGGTCCCTCCCACGGAGTGCAGTCCTTCAGGAATAGGCTGCTCCAAGGATTTGTTTCTGCAGAAGGAGCATAATAAGCTCTTTGAGATACAAATCTGTCTTTATTTTCATGTGATATGTAGCATGAAGCTGTCAATGATAAATCCTAAGAGGGGAAAATGAGTAAATATAGCAATTGATTCCATCTCAGCTTTCCTCTATACTTTTAGCAAAGTGAGAGGAAACCCTTGGATACAGAGTTTGAGGGAGTTTGGATACATTTGAGGGAGACATAACTACTACAAAGTAATGACAAAATAAATAAGAGGAAAAGCTTGATGCCACCCAGTTCCTTCATACTTCACAGTTTGGGAGACTGGAACTGCTCAGTTGCAATTTGGCCATAGAGCAGAGGCCATAGTGCTTGCTGGGTTGTACAAAGAGATAATCACTGGGATCTTTAATGACACACTGCCACATAAAACAGGACAACACAAACTGAAATATCACATAGACTAACACAGAAGTACTGAAGATAAGCAGCCCAATCTGCTAGTGTGAAAAATAATTGGCAAGATGAAAAAATATTTTCATGTGCTGTACATATAGGAAGGAGAGGTGAGTACAACTGTCCAGGTTTATGGCTTCCTGTTAGAAATACAGCACCCTGTAATAAGCAGTACCGGAAAATAGTCTGCAATGTTGCCATGTTTTATAACAGGGTCTCAAATTCCTCTGTACAAACTACTATCCTTCAATATCAATTAGTTTTTTATCTGAGAACCACCATACCCTTCAGCTGCAGTAATGTAGGTTACTCATACCATGTCCTCTGCACAGTCACAAATTATAAAGGAAACACTGTGCAGTCTCTTCCACTAAAAAAGGTGTCTGTACCTTACATGACAAACCAGGACTATCTAGTGCACCATCACTAGATTTCTATGCCTAAATGCTTCGGAATCTCAGCTAGATTCACTGTCATACACTAACTAATTTGTACAACAATAAAGTTGTATTTCTGTCTTTTTAATAATAGGATGCAGATTCAATAATAAACTCAATATTTAAAATAACAGAAAACTGATTACAAAACCACAGAATCACAGAATCAGCTAGGTTGGAAAAGACCTCTGAGGCCATCAAGTCCAACCTATGACCACCTTGTCAACTAGACCATAGCACTAAGTGCCACATGCAGTCTTTTCTTAAACACCTCCAGGGACAGTGACTCCATCACCTCCCTGAGGAGCCCATTCCAATGCCCAATCACTCTTTCTTGTGAAGAACTTCATAATGATTAATCAACCACTGCCAAAACTACTCAGACCACAATGTCCATGTAGGTCAAGACCTGCTATTTCTTACTTCTCTTTTCAAGTACAAAGACTGGTACTTCTGCTGGGTTCCTTTACCAGATAGTTGGTGGTTGCCTAGAACTGAGACAACCTACATTCACAAAGGGAGGTGCTATTGAGTTCTAGTGTGGACGAGTTTCCACCAGAGATCCATCTGGAAGGAAACAGCTCATTTACTGACCCATTCTGGTCAAGAACAAATGGATTGTTAAAATGGGTGTTATTTTCCTATTGTCACCACTGGGGGGAGAATGGTGGCAGGGGAGATGAAATTGCAGAAGCTGAAGAAGGGATTCCCCAAGAATGAGGGCGGAGGGAGAGTCCCACAACATCTGGTAGGGATAAAAAGCGCTGTCATTTTGCCATTACTCTCTCTCGGCTTGCCTGTGGACTTGGGGTTTGCCTGCTGCTGCAACCCACCCACTTCGGACCACAATCTGCAACGATCCCGGCAGCACTGGTTCCTGCAGTTCCTGCGTTTATGCCCTTGCTTCTCAACCGCTCCAGCTCAGCACCAGCTAAAGTGGTGCTAGTTTTCTCCAGAGCCCAGTGACTCCGTGGCTGGTCCCAAGCCGCTGTAGTCAGAGCCCCTGTGTTTCCAGCCCCTGTGTTCCCAGGCCCCGCAGCAGCCACAGGCCAGTGGGAATTCCCGTTGTGTGAGTCCACCACCACTGCAGCTGTGATGAGGGGACTCAGCTGAGAGCTCCCTTTGTTGCACTTTTCATGTGCCATTCGCCCAGGCTCCATCGTGGTTTCATCGCTGCCACCGAGCGAGAGCCCGCCAGCGCCGCCTTCTGGACACGGCTGTGACTGCACCGCAGGAAACTCCCAACAGTCGGTTTCAACAGACTCTCTCTGAGTGATATTCTTCCCCTTTACTGTGTGTTTGTAGTTTATTTTTTGTCTGGGTTTTTTTTGCCTTTTGGTTTTCAGTAAAACTGTTAATTATGTTTCTACTTCATCTCCTTGTAAGTCGAAAATAATTTTTGAATTCACATTAAATTTGGGAGGTAGGAGTCCCTATTCCATCTAAGGTCCCATTTCCCTGGTAAAAATTGTCTTAAAACTGCTTATGTGCTGTGTTGAAGAAAGTCAGACTTGGCACATTTTTCTCATTAAATGTGCTAAAGCAGGTCAGTTTTTCTAGAAATTCCTATATTCTCCTTTGCAATAGGGTAATCTAAAAGGCCCTTAACTTTAGCTCTTCAGTCTGAAAGGGTAGCACATACATAAGCAGTGCTGAGTAAATGCTGCTGAAATGTCTATGATTATGTGGAACGCTAAAGAAAATTGGCTTTCTTGACATATACAACGTCATTAAAATCTTCAAAATAACATCTAAAAGCAAGGAAGTCTCAGATATTTGTGTAATGCATTTCACACATGAAGCATTCGCATTGCCATCTTATACATCTGTCAGTGCAGCCAAGTGACACCAGCATCCAGGATCCTAGTCACACAACTTATTGCAAAATGGTCACAGCTAAAAGCTGGCCCGTCTGCAACACAGTATGTTGTCTATGCCCAAATTTTGGGCCTACGTTAGAACATTTGCAGGATAACCCTAGAACCCGGACATGCACAATTTTTTTCAATTTGTTATTACTTCTGAACAAGGAGAAGCAGTGTGGGCCAAATACATGACATAGTTTATCTAGCACTCATTATAACAAAAGTGCTGTGTGCTTTCATCTGACTTTCTCATTAGCAGGCAGATTAAATCACTTTTGAACCGTTTGCTTATTTGTTGAGAACAGCTTTCAAGATGAGGTAATTGAAGGAAACCTATCAATTTAGTATATATTTTCAAGTTAGTAATGTTGACATACTGTTCAAATAAACCTCCAATTTACCATAATCTGTTTTTAGACAAGCCCTCCATTTTAACCTCCAAATGGAAGAAAAACTAAGTGACTTCCTCATCTCACTTAATAGACAACATATACTCAAAGATACTACTGTGGGCTTGCTCTGAGAAGCTGTTCCTCCTCTGACAGAGCTGCAGGGAGCTCACAGAGTAACACCAATACATAATGAATGGACACATTGCCATAAATCTCATGCCCAGCAGAGGTCACTTCAGAAAAAAAGAGATCACTGATTGGAGAAACACACACACACAAACAAATGCACCCTGGCCACAGTGAAAAAAGAAGCTGGTGTAGCCCATGTAAGCTGGAAGGATCAGAACTGTCACCTCAATCCTAGTTTTTTGGGGGAGGCTGAGGCATAGTAATGAAGAGACAGAGAGAGGTTGAAAAGAAGAAAGGGATCTCTATCACCACAAAGCACAAGAAGCATCTCTAAAATAGAACTGTTTTAAATCTTTGCAGCACAAATTGTCTGGAATAATTTGAGACAGAAATGCTATGGTAATATCAATGATAATTTTCATTTATTTTATAAATATTTATGTAGCTCAAAATTATTTTTATAACTTACAGAAAGGATGTAATTATCACTTGCTCCTCCAAGTCTCAACTTTTCAATCTACAAAAAAAGGACAATTCATTTGCCAAGGCCATTGTACTTGATGCTGGAAAAGCCACTAATAAAACTCACATTCCTTGTATCCCAGATAATTAATTGATTCATCAGACTGTGCCCATAAACGATCCAACATTTTACTTGTATCTAGAAACAAATCAAATCCCCTTCATTCTATTGTGCTCAGCGCCATGTCCTCATGTCACTAAGGTGGGGGCCATGTACAATCACTTACAACTAGTAATAAAAGAAAAAGTAAGATTCATCACCAGACATAATTAACATTTAGTTGTAGATTTATCAGATCCTACACAGCCATCAAACCTTTCAAGTTCATCCCCACTAAATCAAACAATGAAGTTGTCTTAGTAAAAAAGAAGCAATAAAACTGCATGGTTAGAAACCGGCCATGTGAGAAACCTGAAAGCTACATTCTCTACTCATTCTGTGCAAATCATCACTCACAAAAACACATTCAGAAGTTGTTTTTTAGATTAGACGAATCCTACCTGGTAGGACACAGCTAACATAGCCTAGAACATGCCGCCAAAGTGACCATTTAGAGCCAACCTTATCAGTTCAGGATCAGTCCTTGTACCTCCAGCTGACAGGCAGCACCCAACTGCACAGATATCCCAAAGCCTGAACACCTGGAACAAGGAAGGGTAAGCAGATCATGACAGAGTCACAGATTGAACAATGTAACATTCACTTACACATTCAGAAGGACAAAAACAACAAAGCAAATAAACAACCCCCCCCACACACACATCACAAACAAAAGCCTGTACACAGATTTTGCAAATAAGCCTTTAATAGTGAAAAATGAAGCTATCCTTACATCTTGGGATTCCTAGGCAGAAACATACTCAGTAGCTCAGTAATTTAGACATTCATATAGGCTCAAAACTTTTCTTGGCCCAAGATCTGAACGCCAAGCCACTGTTCTTCTGTTGCTGCTGTTGCTGTCCATGTCCTAAATATTTATCAAGACACAAAGAACAACAAGTTGACCCCTCAGCATGGATGCCAGAAGAGGAACAATTTAAATGCATTTAACTTGCGTTTGAAACACAGACCCGAGACAGAGCCTGAATTTTCTACAGTATTTATACACAATCTCTTGCTCCAGTACAGACTTGGAGCTCATTGCAGATCACATTGAAAGGGAAAGTTTAACCTTATGCCAACCCCTGATGCAGCGATAACCAAAGCTGGTGTCTGTATGAACAGTACCTATTCAGATAAATTTCTCAGCCACATAAATTTTGATGCTTCAAGTCCCAGCATATGACAGACATGCAATCCTGAGCTACCTTTGTGTAAAACAAAGGTTCAAAAATGAAGCAGGTGGAATGTTGCACTCCACATTCCTAGGTAAACGTTCCATACAGATTTCTGAAAGGTTACAACCTAAAATGTAGAAATTGGACCACAGAAACAAAAGCTTGATGAAGAGCAGTTCACACACACACAAAAAAAGCAAGCAAGCTCATTTGCATATTCCAAAAGGTATTTGCAGTTTTGCAGTTTTTAAAGTCTTGCAATATTTTTATGTCATGTTCCTTTTTTTTTTTCTACCATGTCCTTGGTCCAGCCAGGACAGGGTTAATTTTTTGCAAGATCAGGATTTTTGTGAATTGTTTCTTTTCTTATACTTTTTGTTATTAATACTGTTGCTGTTCCTGTTTGTTTTCTTGTCTCATTGCTGTTTTTAGTAATCTTATCTCAGCCCATGTGATTTGTGCCTGCAAGTGGAGGGCAGGGAGGTTTTTAGTGGGGGTACTAAATTGGAGAATACCATTCCTAAGCCACAACACACGGGCAGGAATATTACAAAATAATTTGAAATGTAAAGTGTTTTACTCTGCCTTATTGCTTGGAAATCCTCACAGATTACACACAATGAGGTGCCTGACCTTAAAAACAAAGTTTGGTATATCAGGGTGAGGAGATTACCTGTAGCATCAGAACATATGCAGAAATTTCTCCAACCAGGATGAGTTACTGAAGAACCAATCCATAAGCTCCAGCTGGTTTGTCACAGACATTTCTTCAAATATACAGAATTACGTACCATTAAGCCACAGCCCATTCTTCAACAAACATAAAACCTTGATAAATGCAAAAGTTATTGACACCAAAAAATGACACCAAAATGACACCAAAAAAAAGGCAAGTTAGTTTGAAATGAAATTGCTATAAAACACACTCTAGGTTTTTATAACTCAAAAGACAACTTAAAAGACTTTTTTCAACCATTTGGGAGACATTTTTGTTTTAGCAGAAGAATTTGCAGTATGCCCCTATAAAAGGGATCAGTCTGTCCCAGTAGATTTTACTCAGCAAAAGGCAAACAAAGTTAGGAGTAAGGGAGAAACTTAGCCAACTTCAGCTGCCACTGTATGCATGTTGAAAAGCTATTTATTCTATTGCTCTAGTTCTGAAGTAGTATTTTAAGGTTTGTAGAGAATAATGTCAGAATAATTCAGAAGTTTAGCTGCAGATGCTTAATGTAGTGGTCCTTGTCAATATTCTACCCCCAACATAAAGTGAGCAACAGAAAACACACAGTGTAGGCAAACAGTAAATCTGACTGCAGAAGCCACGCACCACCTTCATTATCAGGAGGACTGAAAGATATTTTGGAGTCCTTTTTATTCACAGAGAGGTTCCAGGTCACTCTTATTGCCAGAATCAAACACTCCCAGGATTCAGGAGCTTCCCATTCTAGAGCATACTCTCCTTAGCTGCTGGTCATATACTCAGTCGAGTAAGTTTCAGACCACTGTTCAAAACAGTTTTTAAAAAATGGTACAATGTAACTTCAGAGAGTGGAAGAGTAAATAGTGCTGATGTTTCACAAATCATTCTTTCCACTGTTTTCTGTATGTTTGAACATAATCATAATTACTATCTGAAGTTTAGGTAAGTCAATAAATGAGACATTAAGAATGTTTATTGCTATTTATAACAGTATAAATTTTGAAATTAAAAAAAAAAAGTCTTTGAAGATCTGGAGCCCAATGCTAACAATACCATCTTTTATATCTGGTACTTTAAATGGAAATTAAGATAATCCAGAAGAGAAATGGTAGTCAGATCTAGTTTTTTTAAAAGAGTTAGTATAATGTGAAGCAACACATTTTCCAAATGCTGTATGCATCTAAATATCATAAACTTTTAGCTGACCATTAGGAAATACTCAGACACATTAAAGTTTGCAATACCCTTTTCAAAGATGATTCATGGCCATTATTAAGAATTATCCATATAGTTAATTCCCACATTTGCCAAAACAATTTTACAGCATTTTCTTTTTAAAAACTAACAACATCAGGAATCAACTATAAGCTATAGCTCAAGTGACCTTATTTTTCCTTGTTGCATGATACCAAAATGGGCCTGATTCTCCCTCCTCATCTGCACAGTTTCCCTTCTACACTGTCTATTAAAGCCAAGCTGCTGGACCAGCCAGCTGCAGGCTCCTCTGACTTAGAGACCTAGCAAAAACTCACTTCCTTTTTGGAATGAGTCCCTCTCACCTCTCTCATTCTAACAGTCCCAATGTAACCACAAGGTTATTCTCCACTCTCAAAACAAGATTTGGCCCTTTGACATTTGAGTCAGGCTAAGTAGTCCATTTGTCTTCAACAAGATTACCCCTTGATTATTTCCTTGGAAGGCAATTGATCAGTCAATACCAATGAATTCATTTAGACAAAGGATCTAGTATCCAAATGCATGTATTTAAAACTGAATGTTACATTTACCTTCAAGTTCTTAAATATTTTTAGTAATGAGTCCACAGAAGTGGATAGCTTATTAGGTGCCAATAGCTTCATTACAAAATATTAATCACCTTTATGGTTTCTTCATACTAGTGCCTGAAGTGAAACTGCTTTGAAATATGGACAGCAGAATTAAAAAAGACTGCTTTCCTACAGCTTTAGGTTTCACACTGGATTCTGCCAGGTCTACAAAAGCAGTGAACTGACAGAAGAAATCAGGGCACTTCATACCATTGCTGCCACCTACAGATAATCTAGTAACTGATGAGGGTTGAGCTGACACTCGCTTTCCTAATGAGAACACTGATAGATAGGTGGGAAGGAGAGATGGAATGTATTTTCATGAAGCTCACAAAAATCAAGTAGCTTAAAAAATGATCTCCATTGTCAGCTTCTGTTGAAATTAATGAATGGCATCAAAAGTTGTTAGGGGATGGATGAACACCAAGAGATTACACTCTTACTCTCCTTTCCTAAAGAAACAAGGCTTGTAATGTTTAGTTTATTATCACATACACCTTTATTACCACATATTACCTTTCAAATAGGTTCCACCTGTTTGATTATTATACATCATACTGCATTTCAAATTTTTCAAATTGTATTTACTTTAGGAGAAACTGAGAACCTTGTCAAATGAGTCTGACCTAGTAACTCAAGGAACCTCACTGGGCCCTATTCAGCAAAAACAGCCAACTGTTGAATTCCTTACTCTGAGGAGTTGAATTCCCCTCAATAAAAATACTCAAGACATTGCAGACTGACTGTCCTGCAAATACTTGCAGTTTCCCCCTCAGCTCACAGAAACCTTAAAGATTACCACCTGGTTGTCATCCCAGTGGAAATCTTATTCCAGGCTGGCAAACTGACTTTTTCAGATGCCTCAACTTCAAACACCATTAAACAAAAAAAACAACAACAAAAAAAACCCACAAACAAACAAACAAAACAAAAAAACCCCACCAAAACCAAAAAAAAACCAAACCACCAAACCACTAAATAATAAAGAAAACTACAAGTTGTGTGAAAGTGCTACGTAGTATGAAAGCAGCACATGCCTAATTAACCAAAGTAAATGAACCAGACTCTCACTATAGCTGGGCACTGCTGCAGAAACAATGGTAGAAGTCAGGCAGTGGTGACACATGATTTCACAGACCCTTCTCAGGTGTTGAACATAGTTCTTCTTCAAGAGAGTAAAAAATCCTTTTCTAGAGTTTCTGGTCTTAATCTCCTCTCTTTAGAATCTCCTCTCTTTACTGAACACATCAGTAAGTGTTTCTTTCTAATCTAAGCCCAGATTCCTCTGGTTTGTTATACTTGGAACCATTACATTCCTGTATCAGGGATATTATCCCATTTCTGAAGACCATCCACATCCACTTAGTACAGTTTTAAATTAATAAACACAAGAATCAAGTATCAACTATGCAAAACTTCCTTTTTCATTTAATTTAGAACTCTTAGTTGTACTATTCCCTTATACCTTTATACTTGATTTCCTCCTTTTAAACATATTCATGGTATTCCTCTGAGTCAGGCAGCTTTCAGTAAAGCAGTGGTTTCCAGTGTCCCCAGGCATTACTTGGAGCCCGACTATCCCATGCCCTGAAGGACAAGGCCAATGAGCCTCAGAAAGCCTTTTCACCAAGTTTCCCCTCCATTATTATGAAGGGTGTGTGTGACCAGACCCATTTTAGGACATTTCTGAGGACTGCTTGGGAAGCCTGACATTTACTAAGCTCCTGGTACACCGAGATTTCAATTAGTTTATTTCCCTTTCTTCAGCAGACAGCAGCTAATCTTCCTCTAAACTTCACTGAGCCCTGTCCTGAAGGAGCTCCTTCATGTCTTTGCCATTAAAGGAAACCTCAGCAGACTAGGATTCCAATTTTGTCCTGCTACTGATTTACTGTAGTCATTTGTTAGTGATGTATTTAATGAGGTCAGCATAATTCAGCATAATGTACTCCTAAATATATTAGTATTGATTTCCTCCTCTTCAATAGCAAAGTAACGTTGGACAGACTGCCAAAATATTAATTTCTTTTCTCTACATTTTTCTCTTCCTAAGCTTGATTCCAACAGAAAGAGTTCGAAAATTTCATCTATCGTCTCCAAAAATGTATTCTGCATCTAGGTGTCTTACTGTTTCTGCTTCCTGGTATCTTTTCCTCCACACTGAGAAACCTGGCTTTGAGCTCCTGATAGCTATTTGCTTCAGCACTAAACTCTCTGTTCAGCACTTGCCTTTCCTTTCAGGTGTTGCCAGTGAAGAATCTACTTCTCCTCAGTGACAGGCCAAATCAGTCCTCATCCAACTGACTGCAAAGACATTTTAAGCTCAGAACTGCTTTCGTCAAATACTTACAGAAGTGTTTTTCCCAGGAAACTTTATCATTAATGTCATAGTTTTTGGCTAAAACATGTCAGCTAGCATCTGTTCACAAGCCTGCAAAGAACACACTCCCTATTTTATACAGATGGCATTATATTCTTTTTATCAGCCTTGGTATAAGATAACACATTTTCATCCAGTTTGAAGTAGGTAAAGTGACCAGTGTATTTCCACATCTCCCAGACACAACAGCAGCTAACCAGGAAGAATCTTCCCTTCAAAACATCATGATCCACATGTGTCCCTTACAAGCCAGCTTAAGGTTTGCTAAGTTTTCCATAAGGCTACATTAAACAGTACAAAAAAAGAAAAACAAATGAAAACTCCAAACAAGAAACCAATCCACAAGTACATCTTTTCTCTTTCCTCCCACAGGAGAACTCCAAAATGGAAAAGGATCATTTGGAAACAGCAATACTAGCATGCAGAATTTTCTTTAAATATAATCACAACCATTATTTATTTGTGAGTACTAAAGATAAAATTCTAAGAATTCAGGAAACCCAAAGGATACCACACCAACAGTAATTTCAGTTTTGATGCTCTCCATGCATGTAATGTTTTCTGTACCATTTGGTGTGTTAACCTAAAACATAAATTAGAAATACACAGTCAGTGCAACCCAGTCAGCCATCTGAAACATCCCTTTTATTTTCTCAAGTATGCATCACTAATTGCATGTTAAATTTTATATTTTTAACATAAGCTAGGAATTTTCTCTCCTAGTTTACTAATTCTAGTGTATTTAATTAGCTGCATTGATAGACATTTCCTTCCAAAGGATCTGTTCTTAGTGAGAGTGGAATAAGCTTCCAAAGCTCTGTGATAAATTGTTCTGAAAGCACACTCTGCTTTTCCCAAATGTCACTTACCTCTTCCCAGCCTCTTTTAACTGCCCTCTCCTTCCATCTTGTAGCTTACTTTTAAATATTTCTAAACTGATCTTGTAGTAAAAAAGCACAGTCTAATATTTCACAGGTGCACTTGTGCTCTTGAGGGTAAATATATCACCCTGTCATCACCATGGTCAGCACATTCCTCACAATCACATTATCAGCTGCTTGTGTTGTTTCTGTCCTTATGGGGTGGTTGGAAACACACAGAACTTCCATGTGAAAGACTTCCAGGTGCAAGGTTATAGCTTTGCATCTGTTTTTCTTCTCATGAGAGGGATTTTTTCCCTCCAATCTTTATAGGATTTCCATGTGGCCTTATTATGTTATCACTAATAATAATAATAATAATGGCCAGTCTTCGCGAGCGAAGATTTGGGAAAGGTTATTAACCCTTCGAGCCTGCGCAGTGGATTTTTTAGGTGAGACCCAGCGTGCGCTGAACTGAGCCCACCCTTTAATCCTGAGGTTCATCTGCTGGGGCCGAGTGAAACTCGGACAGTGGCAGTGAGGGTCTCAGAACGTAGGTTTGTTTAGAGTGACCTTCTCTTAGATGGATTGCCTCACAGGGCTAACGAGCTCCATCTGCCCGGGGGGCCGGGAATCGAACCCGGGTCGCAGCAGTGAGAGTCCTGCACCCTAACCACTAGACCACCAGAGGCCCCATGTTATCACTAGCACATGAAATATACACAGCCTTTAAAAGAAGAGTAAATACTATGCAGAGTGAGCAACCCTGAATTACAAGATTAGGGTGATTTTGCCAGGGTTTCATTAATAGAAACGCTTTAAATAAATTAGTCCAGTCCTATATTTCACTACAATTATGCTATCCAGCATTCTCAGCTATCCTTCATTGTCTTTTAACTTTCAGTTATGTATCGCCAAACCTTCTTTTAACTAAAACTCAAGAGCTATCTTTCTCACAGAACTTCAGGCTAAAAGGCAATCATCACTTAGACAACTTGATATGTGAATTGCCAAATAATTTCTAACACCACTGCCAATTCTCCATTTAATTTTAAGAAAAAAACCCCCTCCCTCTAGGATTTTAGTGGCAGTTGGGTCCACATCTGGACTTTGCACCCTTATAAAAGATGGGAAACAAAAGATATATTCATTACTGACTTTAAGGAAGGTGCATCTGCATTCAAAAGTGTATTGCCTCACAGACGTCAGACTGAAAGTCTGCAAACACGCTGGAAACACTGTAATGCTCTCATGGAAGACATGACCTTGAAAGCAGTGATGCATATTTTCCATAGCTACAATGCTGGGTATGACAGGGTTTTTGCTTCGGCTACCAAATTGGTGAGGACTTTCACATTAATTTTTCTGACAATATATAAACTTTATCATCTCACCATGCCCATGGACACCATGCCCAAAAAGACATCCTTTGGTCCCCTCATCTACAGTCCTTCTACATCGGAATCCAAGTTCCCTGGAAGTTGAGAAGAGTTTGAATCAGCCCAAAGCACACTACCAGTAGCAGATTCTAGATTATATATTCTAGATTACAACTGAATAAGGGAGAATATTACTGCAAGTACAGATGCAATGCACAGTTAAATCTGTTTATACATTAAGGGCAGTTGTCACAGAAGGTTACAACTGAAATCTTGAAGCTTTTAAAAGAGAAAAAAAATTATTCTAAATTAAGAGAAATATATTTACATAACTCTTTCATTTTCAAGCCCCATGCAATTCACTTGTTGCAAATGGAAGGGATTTTTGTTTCATCTGAACTTACTTTTAAAGGGTTCCTTCCCATCAACTTCATTAGCACCTCAACAGCATTAACTGCAGGTTTCCATAGCTAAACAGATAAATGGAAATTTCATGACAAATCATAAGGTTTTGTCAGTGAGCTTTTATAGAACACCACAGACTGTCCCTTTACTTGTCCCACCTATAACACAGTTTGTTTAATGCAATTCTCTTCATTCTTCACGTGAGGTAGGCAAGTACAGTGCATTGGCCTTCTTTAACCTCTTCAAGTACCTTCATTCTCTAGAATTCATTCACATGTTGAAGTTGAAAGGTGAAGATTCTGAAATTGTCTCATAAGCAGACCAGAACTTCTACTACATATCAGAAAAAAATATCAAGCTCTTTTTAAAAAGTCAGTGTATATTTTAAACTCTCTCCAGTGAATATAGTAAAGATCCCTAAAATTCATTTGTAGGTAGAAGTCCTTGCACTTCGTCACTCAACTAAACTGCACATGCAGTTTTAGAAGCTGTTACGTTAGAAAACATGACTCAGAATTAAATTATGCCATAATTGGAGTCCAGGAGATTTACGCTCTGCCAGATTGCATACAATACTCTTGTTACAGCTAAACTACAAGTCAAGATCCAATGAATATATTCTTATAAAATGGCTTGAAACTCTATAACATTAACCCTGCTTTGGATTTCAGACTCTGCTAGTGCTCCCTGACAAATAGCTTGCTCTTACAATATCAATTTTGCTGCTTGTAGAGTAGACTATATAGTGATATTTTCACTACAATTTAGAGGAAAACTTGTAGGAACAGAAAAGAGATGCTCGGAGAGACCTATTTTCTCTCAGGGCTGATACAGTTTGACCAATACTCAGTATGACTGAAGAAGCTATTTTTACTTATGAAAAATAGTAGGATAAAATAGCCACCAACATAAAAAACAATTTTCTTAAAGTTATATACTTTGAGTTTTAACTACAAAGGAATTTCGAAGATTCCTCAATATTATAGTCATTTGAATAAAAGAATTAAAAGGGACTACATTTTTTAAATAAATATTTTTTAATAATAAAATCTTCTAATTCAGTTGAAAATTAAGAAAAATGTGAAATAAAAGTATTATAAATTTAGGAAGAATATGTTCCATGTATATGAGCAATATTAGCATAAAATAGTTGAACATTTATATGCAAAATCGAAACTAACTTCAACAAGGGACTTCTGAACAGCTTTAAAAAGCATGTGTAACTAGCACTAAAATCCTTCTATCTTTTGTGGATACAAGCCATTAAAGAACAACTTCTTGTCATATACTTACAAACACATCTTTTGGAAAACAATTTTATTCATTTTGCCTACATTTCACCATCACTGTAACAATACTGAGATCTAAAAGAAGCACAGTAACAGGTAGGTATAAATACTACTCTAGTTCTCCTTTTTAAAGAGGCCAATCACGTAACACGTTGCTTTCATGTAACAAGTTACTTTCATACATAAAATAATTTACCACCATCTGAATTAAAAAAGACCTCACATGGCACTGTTTTGCATTGAACCATCTTACACTGATTTTTTAACTTGTTCAGGGAAGACTCTTACCTCTGTAATTCATCCTTTAGAGGTCCCATTGAGTAGCTCAGGGATTCTGAAAAAACAACTAAGACCAAGCCTCTCCTCTACAAAACATTAAACAAACCCAGCCACTACACTAATCATAGAGGGAGGAAAGGAAGGAGTGTGAGTTGAGCGGCCTCCGAAGCCAACCAGTAACACAAGGCACAGCAGGAGCTGGGCCATTAGGGTTTAGATCTTTCCCAGCTGTGTTGAGCTGGGAGTATTCTCTGAGAAAGGCTGTAGATTTAGGGAAAAGTCTAGGGTAGGTTAGAAGTAGCTTCTAGATAAAGCATCCTGAAATGAGGTTCAGTGTGGCCGAGAGGAGTTTGTGGTTTAGTGAACAGGCTCCTGGGGTTAATTAAATTGGAAGGGGACAAATTCTCTGAAAGGTAGGACAGGGCCTCTGCAGGCAGCTATTCTCCCTGATAGAAGTTTTGATCTGGGTTATGAGCTTTTGGGACCCTGAAAATTCAGGAAATCAAAATATCCATTGTAAACTTTGAGCTAGTCCTCATGGAGAGCATGGTCTGGAAGTACTCAAGCTCTTTCTGGGTTAAATAAAGGGTTTGAGGCCATAACATGATGCTGTACTTGCATCTCTACTTGCACTATGATCTTTTTATGAAAGCTCTTCTGTTATCAGGGTCTCCTACTCCATTAACTGTTGCCCCCGATAACAGAAACAAACATGCCTAGTTAAGTCTGTGAGGGCTCACAGCTCATTTCTCATTCCAGTGAGCTTACTAAAACTTGCAGAATAAACTATATACAAAGTTGAGAAAAAGTAATATTTACATTTATTTCAATCCAGTTTGACCATAATTTTTTAATGTTAATTTCTGTAAAGTTTACTTGGATGGATAAAGTTAACTATTCACTCAATTATGCACTTTAAAATTTATTTTATTATAAATACCACTATATTTGCTAACACAAATCACATACGTCATATACACCAGGGACAGAAGTTGGTTAGAGACTGGAACATTCCCACATACCTAAGAAGGGTCATTCTAGATCCCTAGCAAGGTACTTTAGTAGACAATGGGAAAACTTTTGTTTCTGCTAATAATGAAGTAACTACATTGTGACTAACAAACTAAAATACCTTCAGGGTTGTAAGTTTGTTATCTGTAACCCTTTTGTAATGAAAGTTCTTATAATCTTGGAAGAAATACAAACAAGATATCATTTCTATGGATCAGGTTCTTGCCCTATCATGTGAAAATCAGAAAATGTTTGTTACTGCAAAAATCAGATGATGTTAGCAAAATTATTTCATACTATGCTTGTCATTGTCAGTAAACAGCATTTCTATCAATAATTTAAATTAATCATAAACTAGTATAAATTCATAATCTCATGGGTATGTAGCCCATTACAGTTTCGTGAATAACAGATAATTTACACAAGCTTCTAAAACTACATTCTTGACATAGGTAAGCTGTACAAATCATAGCAGGATCTCTATGACAATGAGAAAAGCAAAATGAAAGCTCCTTCACGTTGCACTGAAAAGAAATACCAAAAGATTTTTTGGGGTACTACAAAACCTAGTAATGATTCATACCTCTGAATATACAATATCCCTTAATGGCACACAATAGCAGCAATCAATCTCTGATGCTATGGCCCAGTAGTTAAAGCTAAGACCTTAAAGAAATCACAAAGCTTCTTCATCCATGACACTATGCAAAGGGCAAAATAACAGTTTATTTTCTGTGGCCATTTTTTTTTTCTGCTGAGAGGAAAATTATTGCTTCAAGGAAAAACAGAAGGGAAACTGCTTCCTGGGGTAAATAAGCATTCTTTCATCTTTAGACTACATTTTATAGTTTAAGAAAATAAAATCTTAATCCTGTAGGAGTTCATCTGGTTTTGGTACCTGCAAAATATTTGAATTACAATGTTCTTATTTGGGATTTTAAACTCATTCCATTATGTGGGATATTAAGAAATAAAATTTCTCATGGCTTTAAATTGGAGATTCATATATTCATACAGAGCCATACTACTCTGTATTACATTGATTATTATTTAGTACCAGCTTTTCATATGCAAATCCAAAGTCAGGTGAATCCCTCCTCATACCTTTCACATGACAAGCTTTTACAAAGTAAAATAGTATTGCATGCTACCTGTAAATCTAAATTATAAATCTAAGCCTACCCTGTGCTTAAGCACTTCAGCCAAAAGAAAATATGGCCTTTGGCATATCTGCATTTCAGAATCTGTATTTCTTAACTGGAAATACTTGACTATCTCCCAAGTTCATATGCTTAGTTGTACCATTTTGGCCTAATGCAAGAAAACAGGTTAGTCGCCAAGAAAGGAATCTCAGTGTAGAACATCCAATTCTGAAAGTTATGATTGACAGAAAAAGACTCTCACAACCAAAAGGAACAGAAAATGAGCTGCTACATCTTTTAAGAAAATCTATTTCTACTAAAATTTTACACATTACTGAAGAGATTGCTGGGAAGGATTCATTGTTGGTCTTCTAGAAGCAGAGAAAATTTTTTCTTCTGCTTCTTTTTTTTTAAACTATAAAATTTCTTATCTACCAATTACAAGAGAAAGTTATTCCATGGGCTCAGGACATTTAGCTTAGATTGTAAGTAACTTCAACATGATCTTAAACAGTTACCCGAGAGGCAGAACTCACAAAAGTTAGAAAGTTTTTTGCTCTAATCAGTGGGAATGGACATTTATCTTCTAAATCATATGTCTTTCACATGGATTACAAAACAAGTAGCAGATTCCTCCTTCTTGGCATAATTCAGGAAGTTTGGGTTCTGCTGTTAAAATCATACAAAATGTAATTTAATGCTACAAACCACCAACATGTCTAAAATGCTGCTTATTTCAGGCAGTCTATTAAAGATGTTGACAGCTATTACCTGACAGTGAAAATAACAGACCTACAACTAACTAAGCATTCCAGAATTCAGACTGTTAAGGAAAAATTGAAGACATTTGAATAGAAAAAGCTTTTCCTGAATCTTTAAAAAATCCCATCTAATATACCAAACAGTAAGGTGTCTGAAACACCAAGCTGGATAGATCTTCACTTTTTGATGCCCCACACTAAACAGGATGATATACATGCTAATTCTATTTAAGTTTGTGCAAACGTATGAGAGGAAGACTATTGTTTTGTGAGCAAATGTAACTCCAGCAATGCAGCATTCCAAGTATCTGACCAGAATATATTGACACTGGATGTGACTAACCACACAGTAATGCTCCAGGGGTGAGGGGAGAAAACTGGGGGAAAGCATACACAAAACCATCCGTGATTCTCTCACAAACTGTTTGTCAGAGACAGCAAGACCTCCACACAAGAAAGGAGTTCTAAATTCATTGCTCTTTTATGGGTGCTCTGAGATCAGAGCCTCAGTATGTGGAGACCTGCTCTAGAGATCAGGACCCTCAGTAGTGGACTCTGTATGTCCGATCATACCAAAGATGTGGGGGTTTTGTGGGTGCGGTAAGAAAACTAACTCTCTTTTAAGCTGTTTTATCAAATTGCTGTTCATATCTATTTCCAGCCATTGCAGAACTCTCAGCTTCCTTCTTTCAGGATTTCTGCTTCATCCTTCCCATACCTATAGCCCCTCTGAGAAACTCATGCTGTGCTATGCAAAGGCTATTTAAGCAATCTTTATTGACATAAAGTACCTTGGACCAAAAGAAATTTTTGATGGGCACAGGCAGGAGACGGTCACGTTGAAACAGCCAGAGGCTGGGGTTTTTTAACAAGGATTTTAAAAGCATTATAGACATGCAAAAGCATATTGCAATGATCCCACGTAACTCATAAACTGGGGGATACCCAAGACATCTGCCTTTGCACAATGCAGAAGAGCTCGCAACAGGCGTGATCTCTGCAACCTCAGAGAGCAGAGACTTGACCACAGACTGCAAGTCACCAATAAAAGGAAGTAGAAGACATCATGATCATAATTCAGTCAGCCTCCAGTTGAAGAATGAGAAGGAAGAGAAGTCTACTACCTCCTTACTACATGATAGAGTACGCCTCAGAGAAGTGTAGACACTTCTACAGATGTACCAAGGAACAGTCTCTTTGATACAGAGATTTCCTTTTCAAGGGAGTGCAGCTCTTCACTGCCTCCTGTGAAATATTATTAGAAGAAATGTCCAGGATGAATCATAAAACTTTTCACAAAAGAAAAATCATAAGGTGAAAGCACAGAGCTTCCTCATTTGACAAGTATTTGTTGGTAACAGAAACAACACCAACCACTGTGTGGTAAAATTAGCTGTAATGAAGAAGTATATGAAATTGTATCCCTTAGAAATTGATATCTGGCATTTTTACTGAAATAAGCCATGTCACCTGTAAATTTGCAATTACATATACTAGTGGCAAAATGATGTCAGACCTGTAAAGAGAAAACCCTTAACATTTGGAATAAGTCATGTTTTATTCTCATGACTTACAAGTCATACATACAGGCAAGCAGATACATTGTATCTGGGAGTATATCTGTAGTGTTTTTGAAAGTTAGGATGAACTTTAATGGTGAGATTTCCATAGGAATACACAATGCCAAATCTCTATTCCCTCAAAAGTCCTGAAGTACATGTTCAAAATCAAATACGAGATTTGTACAGTAGAATAAAAAAAGAAAAACCTAACCCCTAACCCTAACCCTAATCCTAATCCCTATCCCTACCCCTACCCCCTAACTCTAATCCCTAACCCTGCACCTACCCTTACCCCTAATCCTAAACCCAACAATATTATTGCAGTTTTATTCAGACTCACAACAGTGTTGATGTATGTGACTGCAATCTTTAGATACTGCCATCCTGGACAGAGTTTTTAATTATGTCCTTATTTAAAATAGGTGTCACAAATAATAATGACCAATAACCCCGCTCTCAACCACAAGAGTGGAAACCAATATCCTCAGAAATTGACAACTTTCAGTATGATACAAAAAGCCAGCAACATCCATTCATTCCAACAGATATTTAACACATAGGATTGTTTTTCTGTTGTGAAAAAGACCCACATCTTTCATTCTTCTGAAGTCAACAGGAATTTTGAATAAAAATACCCAGGCTGAAACTTTTCATATTGCATTTGCTACTTCCCTATATGAATTACTGAATTTCACTTAACTTCCTATTCACATGTAAGATTTACATACAACTCTTGTTCTAGGGAGAAGAGGAAAAATGCCAATTCTGAAAATTTCCAAAGGTCCTACTCTCTGTAAATAGGAATTGAAAGAGAACAGACACTACTTTGCTCTGTCAGGCAACAGGAGACTAAACTAGCATTTTTACCTTACCAGTTTAAATCATGAAGTACTTAAAGTGACCACTCACCTCTCAGAGGTTATAATTTTTTTTAGGAGTACCTGTTGCAACAGGACACGGGATAATAATTTTACACTAAAAGAGGATAGATTCAGACTAGATATAAGGAAGAAATTTCTCATGATAAGGATGGTGATACAGTGGCACAGATTTCACAGGGAGGTGGTGGATGCCTCACTCCTGGAAACATTCAAGATCAGGCTGAATGGGGCTTTGAGCAACCTGATCTGGTTGAAGATGTCCCTACTGTTGGACTAGATGACCTTTAAATGTCCCTTCCAAATCAAATCATTCTATGATAACACTTTTGTGGGAAAATGGGGACACTGGGGATTTTCAGATAGCTAAGAAGCAGACTCGGGTTCTTTCAGTAACCGCTCTTTCTCCTCCATTTCCTTGTGATCTTACATCCCTGCAGCCAGGAAAAGAATGTTTATATGAGGATTCCCCGAGATACAGGATGTATTTTTAGTTTGGTGACAAAATTCTTGCAAAGTTGTTCTTTTTTCTCAGAAGCCAGGCATTACTTTGACTGCTGCATGGGACTCATGGTTATATTTTCAAAGCTATGCTTGTGTTGGAAACACAAATCCCGTTACTGTTAAAGGATTAGTGCACATAACTTTCCAAATGCTGCCTTAAAAATGAAGCCAAGGAATATTAGTTGTGTATGCTTTCTGGAATTAATGTAGGCTGTGATTATTGGGCAGTCTTTACAACAGCATTGTTATATATGCATTTTTTTATGTACTATCTCTAGACACTCATGCAGACCTGTCTGTATTTCTTTAGTAGCTGGATATTTATTAAAAAAAAAGGAATGATAAGACATCAATTTCAACGTACCTCTAACTCTCCAGATGAACGCAATTTGTCTTGACTTTGTTAACACTATTTCTTGGTGCCTTTTTAATGCCTCTTAGGAATAAAGAAAAAAAGTTAACAAAATTATTAACATAATCTTTGTTTTCCTTAGTTCCACTAGAAGCTTCAAACCTGTGTTGCAGTGATGGAATCGACATGGTGCCGACATTACCAATTCCCCAGTTTCTTGAATCTGATTAAACTTTTTCTGCTGTTCTGAACTAAAACAGGTTTTGTATCTTATTACATTGTACAATTGCCTCAGGTGAGAACTAGTTTTTTCCTTCTATTACTATGCAGCATCTATTGCAATCACAGTGTTAATTTTTCACACTGTTAAATGCTTAAAATGTCCCTATGCTTGTATCATCAACTTTCAAATGAGAATTGACCTTTTAACCATTGTTTTAACCACTAAAATCATTAATAATGGTCTTGACATGGAAAGAGATGAAAGGAAAAGAATGTGTCTTATAATAGAGAGAACATCTAGTTTCTGTATGTGAACTATGAGGTATGGCATGTGTTGTCTCTCCAGCACTACAAAATCTCAAGCAGTTCCAGACATGCCCATTGACATATCAACAGGCACAGTTTGAGAAAGCCTAGAAATTGGTACCACATAAGCAGGCATATTCAGGTTTCTAATTTTTGGCTTTAAGTGCCTCATTTTACATTCAGCATACTACAGGTTTATATACTTATCCTGATTTGGTTTTTATTCCTGACATTGCCATTTTTTTGTTCTGTTTATACAATAAAGTAGGAAGCTGGATGGTGTTGGTTTCCTGTGTATCAGCAGGGTGAGAAGGCCTCTTCAGGAGAGTAATTCATTCATTCATTCATTCATTCAGTAATTCAGTGAATACTTCCTCTGAATTGTCCTCTGGGTGGTAGAAATCTCTTTCTCCTCACAAATTTTGAGGATTCTAGGAAGGCTAATTGTCCTAGTTAGGACAACTGAGACCAGTTCATCATGGTATGGGTGTAACCCAAAACTGTGTATTCTATAGCCTTCCATGCCATTTCCCAGAAACTGTTGTCAATAGACTATTCGCACCCTCTGCCCATAGAGCCCCTGACCCCTCAGGCTATGAGCTGGGTGTCATAAGATAGGAGGATGCTCTTGTCCTTACACCCTTTGTGGAACTCCCCACCCTGAGGGAAGCACTGAGCATTCCTGCCTGAACTGGAGGATATATAATCTTGGAGTCTTGGAACATTTTTTTTTTAACCACTCCTGGGATCCAGGGGAAGACTGCATCTCATTGCTCTCAACCAGACTTAGACCACCACTGGACTGCAATCACCACTTCTGACCAGACTGCAACAGCTCTCCCACCAGCAGGTTTTTCCCCTCTCCCTTTACTTTGGACTCAAGCGGGGCCCAGGGAACACCACTTTGTTCATGCCCCAGGGTACTGGGTTATACATTTGGGTTTTGTGGGTTAAGACCAATTGTTTGTTTGTATGATTGTACTTACTGTATTATTTTAATAAATTGTTATTCTGACTTATAATCTCTCCTTTGAGTTGGGTTCATTTCCCCTGCTGGTTAACTCTTAAACCAGCACACTAATCAACCAACACAGGCACTTGCCATGGAGTGCCTTGAATCAGGCTGTGTGAAAAGCACCCAAATTACAAAATAACACCACCCTTGCACGGGTAACCCAGCAATATCTGTTTTTTATAAAACTAGGTAAATTATGGTAGTTGTCTTCTCTGCTATTGTCGTGCTCACATCTAAAATAGAGCTGACATGCAGTCAATATAAAAAAACATCCCACAAGACACATTTCAACTATTTCCAGACTGAATCTATCACTGACTTTAGCTTTCATCTTCCTCTTTTGTCAAAATTTTCTAGGCTTTAAATATAATCCAACTAGAAAGAACAGAGATTATTTCTTCAGTAAGTAACAATAATTTCTCTTGTGGCAGTGTGGTATAAATACAGACAGCATCCAAAAGTCTTACAGCCACTCATGTAATAAAGTTCTTTTTCAGTGTGATTAAACATCAAAGAGTTTTTAAAGAACCCATTTATAAAATTTGAATTTCAAATATTTATTTCACTGCCAAAAAATCTTATTTTGTGTTCAGACAACTGAACCATAAATCCTCCCAATCCTTAAACTGCACTGGCCAAAGTACTATCATTCATTAGATAAGGATAGTGACTACCTCATTTAAAATGAATCCTAGTAGATGACAGGCAGTGGAGGGAATATATTCTAGTGTGATATGAGCCAGAAATACAGTTAACTAAAGGAAAGAGCATTGAGGGGTGGTAAAACAGGGAAAATGCCTGCATGATGATGTTTGTGAAGGAGGCCATTCAGAGCTTCTACACACACAATATTTCTTACATAGTCTTGGCTACAGTCCAAGACTATATACTCACACACACATATATATGTATAAAAAATGCACAGTCCATCCTGGTATATAATTTAAAACATGTATTATAAATACTTACATATATTAATCCAATAGTTGTGGGCTACTTACTATCAAAGTCCACTGTTAGATGTAACAGGGAACAATATTATTTTACTGCATTGTTTAAATAGATTTGGTCTTGTAGAAAACTGATGGTGTAAATCAAGATCTTATGTCTCATTTGGCAAATAGTAGACATTTCAAATGGTTTTAATCCTCTGAGGACAAAGTAATAATTCTGTTCTGATTTTTACAAGTTATACAACATGCCTATTGCACACAATATAAAAAAGAAATCAATGCGAATGTTCACATGAATAGATTTTAGGCATATCCATAAAGTTGGAAGAACTATGGCCTTAGTATTTACATGGATAGAAGTAGTTTACAACAAAGTGAAGAAGAATGGTCTGTAATGACTAGACATGTTCTCCACAGAACCTGGAATAAAAAGCAAGGACTTTAAATTGAACAAATGCTTCAAAGTGATACCAAAGTATAAATAATAACCTTCAGGTTTTACTTTCTCTGTATTTGCAGTTGGCAATATGTTTCTGTAGAGAAAAAAGTGAAGTCTTCAGACTTTTTTAAAATAAAAGCTTGAAGGTTGAGGGTTTTTCATTAAAAAAAATTAACCAATCTTAATACAAAGCAGTACAGGATTGAAAATGGGAAAATGAGAGCTACGTCTACCACACTAACCTAAAGTGACTTGAGTGGTATGATAAGTTCTTCCAGGGCATGGCTAAAGCAGGAATGAACAGCTTAGTTCACATTCAGTCTGGAAACAAGAAAAATGCTTTCAGTTACATTTTGGTCTTGTCCAGAACAGTTCTGTTGTCATTCAGTAAGCATCCACAATTACAAGATCTGGGGTACGTCCCGTCAGTTGTTCACATGCAATTCAGCCCAGAGCACAGCAATAAGGTCAACAGAAGTTTAGAATTTATTACAAAGAAAAGATTGCTGCTGTGGGACCTCTCTGGCATCAAGCCTCAGAGAGCCAAGAGCAGCCCCCCGTAACTGCTTGTCTACACAATCTCCATTGTTCTCTCAGGTTTCACAGCTGCAGAGGTTGCTTTCTGTTCCAGAAAGTAAGAGCTCTCCTCCCTGCAAAGTTGCAGAGCAGATCCACAACAGGAAGGATTTTGCTCTTCTCATTTTGGGGAGGGAGGGATGCTGATCTTGCAGGCTCTTCACTGCTTATATCACCCTGCCCGAACCAATTAACTTGGCCTTAATAGCCCAGTGGGTCTCAGATGGCTGGGGCATGACAAGACATTTCCTCTCTGTGTGTTAGTCTGGATAAAAGTTACTTGAAGGACACACCTCCTAAATTGTGTAACCTTTTTATATTTAGTCAAAAAACAACCTTTGCCTTATATATTAGAATCTGAAGATAAGCCAAGAACATATGAATTGAATATTTCAAAGTCCTTTTTAACTGATTAACTGTGTTCCTCAGAGACATTCTTGCTAGTTCCAAAGAGGAGCCTTCACCTAACAGTTTAATAGAGGGAGCTTAGGGTAAACATTTTTCCCAAACTTTTTAGTAAATTGATCCCTTTCTACACTGGAATTCCCCTACGTCCCCTAACAGGAACCACCCGCAATTCCCAACTGATGACAGTCTGAAAGGCAGGATATTTGGCATAAGGAAACTAGAATTTGAACAAATCTCTAGAGTTTAAAAAGGGATCTATCCATGCTATAAAGTTGGAGCTGTAGAGCTGATGTCCCAACACCCTGCTATGCCGTAGTGCCATCTCATGGACTCTAGCAGTTCCTGGCAGAAAGCAGAGGAGGCAGGGAAGGCGGAAAGGACGATGGAGAGAGAACAGGTGTTTCAGAATAAAAACTAACCCCCGCTTCATCTGCTCTGTTCCTGATGTAGTAGAGCATTCAAAGCAATGTAGAGGCATCTAATTACTTAATTACCATTGCATATGTTTATCCTTGAGTGTCTTAATGGTCTTTTCAGGCAACATGGATATGAAATTGGGCTGTGACCACTCCAGAAAGCTCAGACATAAAACATGTGAAGACTGGGCCCAAAACTTGAAGTTAAATCATGAGTAATTCTAAATAACAAAGGCATTAAAAAAACCCTACTAAAATAAAAGAGATCTAAGGGGTTAATATAGTCCTTCCATGTAATTACTATTGGGTATTACTATTTGTGCATAATTGTTCGTATTTAATGCAGTTAAAAATTATTAATTTACCCACAAAACAGCTATGTAAACTAGGTACCAGAGAAACCTAGAAAAAACCTTGATTTACTTCACAAATTTGGCAGTCTAAGAAAGACAATATGTCCTTGGTTTGTTTCTGATGAAGTGATTTCACAGTATTTCCAAATGAAGCTATTCTACTCCAATGGGAAGTGAAACAATGTTTGTTTAAAATGATTTAAAATCACAGACTTTCATTGGAAATCTAATCTGCCAGGCTTCTGAATTCCCACTTTGACTGTGCACAGACCCTACTTCGTCAGTCTGGCAAGCTTTTAATTACTTCCCATAATAACGCATCACTAATCAGCAACTACTAAAACAACACTCAGTCTGAATCTAACCTTTTAAAACAAAGTAATAATATATTATCCAGATTAATAACTACTTTGTTTTACTAGGTAGATCATAATCTCCTTCACTGCTTCGTTTAATTTTTTTTCTGACATGACTGGAAACTATTTGGTTAAAGGAAATGTATCTGCCTTGATTAGATTAGGATTTGGCAACAATCTCTGCAATAATATAGTCTGCCATATTAGATGACACCAGGGCTTAAAACTTTTCACATTCCTTTAGTTTGTAGCAGAGCTCTGCACAAATTCTCACATCTGAACTTTAAAAATACCTCATTTTTGCTTTCTGCCTGATGCTGAATGAGTACAAAGAACACTGGCATTTTATTTTGCTGAAAAAACTCAAGTTGCTTCTAGAGTAGAAAAACATTAACTTGGCTTACTTCCATCATGGATGTGTGTGTTGCAATAAAATTCACCTTCTCTTCCCCTTGAGAGAAGGTACCCAGAGTCCCCATAAAACACAGGAAATTCAGGCGTACAAACCAGTAAACTTAACAGACAAAGCTACCAGTAAATGATTACCAAAAAAAAGGAGAGGATGTAATATATGTCCCCCCAGAGACAATTAGGGGCTTATTCAGGATTCTCAGCTACTGGCTCTCCTCTAGAACTGCTGTCCCATCAGCCTCTCCTCATAAAAAATAAGACAGAGGATTTCAGAGTGTTTCCCAATTTGCAGTACTTGGTAACTTAATAGTTAAAGCATTTATTAAGATTAATAAATAAGATTAAGAAAGTACTTACCTCCCCTTTGGCCTCCAGATCTTATGCCAGCAGGAAATCACACCTTAATGTAACTGATCCTGCCAGATATTTCATTGTTTTCCATTAACAGTGAAAGTGGCAGGCATGTTCCATCACAGATCTTCCCAAATGTGTTGAAATGAAAGAGAAAAAAAAGAGGTGTGTTCATCTACACTTATAAGTATCTTCTGTTGTTATAATTAGTATCCTTTATTTTTAGATGCTACACATGAAAGAATTTGGTCTACTCTGAAGTTTTTAGGAGTTTCTTTTTGTATGCTTATTCCTGTATTCCTGCAGTCAAAAAACTTAAATTATTTCACCAAGATCTATATTTTAAAATATCATCCTAATATATATGATGAAATACTATACACAGATAAGTTTCTGGGCATTATTACTCTGTACAGTACAGTGCATTTCTCTGAAATGTGCCTAATTCCAAAAATATTATTAACATAGTGGTTTTTAAAAGCAACCTAGTGGGGGGGGAAAGCCCAAGTGTAGAAAGATTTTACTAGAGATGAGTCAAGGTGTTTGAGGCTGGACCCAGTGACAGGACTGTGTCCAATGCCATGTGGGACTGCCAATTTTAAGCACAGTATGACAATGCAGCCATGTGTTCAGTCAAGTTTTTGCATTAATCTGGAAAGCAATATCAAATCAGTATTTTGTAGGCTTTTTTCCTTTTTCAAACTAAAATTTCCTGGATATAACTGATTTATTGTTCTATTCTGTGAGTTATCATTCAAGATTTCCAAGGGGAAAGGAATGATATTTTTGCCTTCAGGATTGCTGTAAGAAAACACCTGCATTTAGAATAAGAAACTTTATTAAACTATGAGAAATTTTATAGAACTATTGTCTAGGGTACAAGTGGAAATATTAAAAGTTATATCCCATCTGAGGCTGAAATGTTTCTCTTTTGCACACATGGAATATGTTCAATATAATTCTCAATGCCTGTAGACTTCCTAAAAGCCTGAGATAAATTTAGTGTCAGAAGAAGGAATTGTGTAGTCACACAGAAGTAATTACTTTCAGTACTAATCCACATTTTAGCCTGAAATCTAGTGAGTATTTTTGTTGCCACCACAGAGAATCTGACATAAACAAAACATCCCAAATCATCCCACAACCTCTAGTTTATTCCATGTACACCTGGAAATCACAGCTGAGCCACAGTGCCTCTGATTTTTGCCAGGGCACCATATTTTATAACAGTATTACAAAATATTTTGTAATTTCTCGGAACTTTACAAAGGCTAGAGAAGGATGGTGGTACAGGATAACCATGTCCTCATAATGGTAGTTATCCTTATTTAATTTTTCAGATTTGAGGTAGAAACATGTTATGGGATTTTGATAGATTATTGTATTATTTAAAATAAATATTCTCTGATAAGACACACCTTGCATTTTAGCAATGCCACAAAGGTAATTCAGCCTAGAGGTCTTCACTCTTTCATAGACTGACTGGCTTTTGATCCAGACAGACACTGAGGTTTTGGTCTAGACCTTTAACCTCTGAAACAAATTATGCTCTTTACAAGCCTAAAGCTCCTTCAGACTAACTATAGGAAATATGCAACATCCTTCAAAATGATCACAACTGAATTATTAGAATTACTATGCTGCACAATGTGAAAAATAGATATTTCTAGAGAAACAAGGTTATTATTTGCTGTGACTGAATTTAAGCCTGAAAGCTTTGACCCACACACAGGACATGCTGTTATTTTGTCTTTTTCATTCAGACCACAACTCTTCCTTCTCTGGGTCAGAAGCAAATATAGTTGGGCATTGCCACACTGATTCTGCCTACAGGTTTCAGAGTAATCTGCACTTTGCAAAATCTGGCAGTTTGCAAAATATATCATTTTTTATTACTGAAGCCTATGGATAATTTTTCAGGAACAAAGTTCAGTTTCTTTTTTTCTGAATATCATTGACTGAGATTATTCCTTCTTGGTTACCACCGATCATATGAAAATCTTAGATTCTTAGTCTTTAGAATTATTTTGTGTTGCACTGCCATGAAAACAGATAATCCTGTTATTCTTTATTACATAATATGTATTCATTATCTTCCTAACCTGCCTGCTTAAAACTGTACTGTACTAACATGTTTTCTGGTTTTATACTTCAGTTTCTACACCAACATTTTAAAGTCCAAGATTGTTCTTTTTAATATCCACTTGCAACAGCATTACAGCCAGTAAATGAAATGGATTATATTGAATAGGTTCAGAATTCCCATTTTAGCTACATCCATGGGACAGAATTTTAACCATCTATCTGTGGCCATGACAGAACAGGACATCCTGTAAATGTTTATGGTTATCATTTAAGTGTCTAAGTTTGATTTCTCCATTAAATTGCCTTTCTCTTCTCTTTATAAAGGAGCCCTGCTTCACAGGGAATAGAAAAACAGCAAAACAAAGCAGGACACTAAATTCATCTCAGGGTTCTGCTGACATCAGAAACCACTCAATCTTTGCTCAAGAGACTCTTCATGTATTTATAACCCTGTAATTTACAGTTTCCTTCCATTTACTCTCTACATGGGTGACCTACCGAACGAATGCACAACAGCCAATATGGATCCCTTGTAAGCTGACAAGGAGCTGCCTATGCTAGCACAGACACTCCAGTCAAGTTTGAGAATGTCCTGGACAAAAACATTTATCATGTAGCAAAAACTAGAGGAGCTGCCTGCTAAATACTTCCCATAAAAACAAAACTATTGAAAAGTGAGGCTGACAAGATACAAGTAACTTGAGAGTCACCTCAGAGATGAGAAGAACATTTGGTTTGTGCACAAACAGTGCTGGTTTTCTTTATTAATTTATTTCTCTCATATAAAAACAGAATAATTTTCTAATCTTATTCATAAAAGAGTTCAGTATTATTCATGTTGAATAAAAGCTTGTTATTAAATGGGCTTGACAGAACAGTTTCTCTTAACACCTCTTCAGAGGTAAACTGGGGCTTATAACAGGAATAAATTAAATGCCACTGGATTGTTTTTGTAATTTGTTAGGAATAAGATTTTTCTAGATTGTTCACTATCTTAAAACACTGCTTAGTTAAAATAATCCCACTCCTCTCCATTGCAATCAGCCCTTCTGCTTCAAAGCTAGCTTAGTTCCTTGTGTTTCTAGCTGTATCCAGGTGCTCTTTCAAAGGCACAAAGTTACCCACAAAAAAGACTAGTAAAGCATTACGATAAGGTGCGTCCGGGTGCCAGAATTCAGGTTCTGAAAATCCTGTCCCAAGAAAGGAGCTACAGGGCAATTTTTCAAAAAAAGTTTTTATATTTTTTTAAGTTGTAGTTTTTGTCGTGTGAAGAATGAAGTAGTATTCACTATAAGTGGGAATTGGGATGACTGAGCCTACACCACTCTTGATATGTGCCCTGAATCAAGTCATTGCTCTCTGCCACACTTCCTTCAACTGTAAAATGAGCATATTATGGTACCGTCCTCAGAGCAGGGATGCAAAAATAACCAGTTATGTAAACATGCAAAACATTTTGTGATCCTAAACTACACACTTCTAAAATGAGAAGGGTGACCTGACTGGCAGTCTTTGCTACATGGATTTTTTTTACTACAGTAAAATTAAGAAACTGTATAGAAATTACAAGAACTGAAAATCATCTGTTGTTTAATCTTTCACCAAACAGTTGTCAGTTATCAATTTCTGAAGGCAGGATTATGGGAGAATAAACAGTTCTTAGGACTAAGTGGGTACCCAAAAGTCTTCCAGTTTTGTCAAAAGATTAATTCAAGGGAAGACTAGGACCATACAGGACCAAACACACCACTTGGTACTGCCTCCAAACTGCAATAATTAAGAACCAGTTTATGACTCATCTGTGCTATGCTGTCTCTTCAGTCTGTGCTTTGCTCATAAACAGATGGACTGTAAATATTCTTGAAACAAATTTTTCAAAACTAACTTCTAACCTCATAATAAAACATTCAGCTCTGTGAAAATATAATTGAAACAGATCTCTGGGAATATGGAACATAACATCATAAACCCTGACTAGACTTTTTAAAAATTATTTTAGAATTTGAAAGACACTACTAAATGACATAATGGTTTTGCAATATGGTTTTTGCATAACAGTTTTGCAATGACATTTGACAATCCTTACTAAATTGGGCTCTATTGTGCACAGCAGAAGATACAAAAGATTAGGAGTGCTCGGTTTAGAAAAGATGAAAGAAAATCTGGCCAAAGAAATATAAATGGCATATTTTATACTTATTCATAAGGGAAGAACAAATCGACAATCATAATTATGACAGACTAACATATGCCTAGAATGTTTGTGCTGACCTGTAAACTCAATTCTGTGACCACTATTTTGTCTGAAAAGCTTCTAAATTTGTTTGTTCTTTCCTTTTGCATTTTTCCACTTTGAATTAAATACACATCAAATGGTGAAGTCTTTCCATGCAGCAAGAACTACAAGAAATATGCCAAAAAATGGCAATTCTAATAATTTGGTTGTGTTCACCCTAGAAAAAGAGGGTGCCTGCAACCCCACCAGATTGCAGAAAACTGCTTTGCCTTGTTTGCAGTTGTTGGGAAAGGGCAGAGTTGAGGTAGGCAATGGATCTCATAACTTCTGGAACTGCTAGAGACGTTTCAAAGAGAAACTAGAACAGAACAGATTTTTTCCATACTGATGTGTCTGTAACAACCTATCAGCTGAGTACAGGATTGAGGATGTTCTGCAAAACCTGTTAATGGGCTTTGTAAATATTGTGAACTCTGATAGGAAGTGTTTGGTATGCAGGTATTCATTAATCTTGTTTTGTTTAGCTAAAAAACTTAGCTGATTTGGAAATAATTTTCTAAATTTGTAAATTCCACAGTTTTATTTGTAATCTCCTCATTGAGGGTGTTTATTGATCTGTCACATCACAGGACATGGTAAAATGCAGGGCCATGCATTAACAGAAGAATGCTGCAGTATTAATATTGCTCAGACAAAAAGCATGGAAGCTGGTAGGGTTAAAAAGTGGGCTCTACTATGGCCTCAAGAAAGGTACACCACCTTTAGAGTTCTTTTCCTATCTCCAGTAAAGAGCTCAGAACAAATCAGAAATACATTATATTTATTCCTTGTCTTCTCATGAAGAATAATAATTCACTAGAGGAAAATAGTTTCCTATATATTTAATGGAACAAACAAAACCAAAATAATTTACTGGATGCCTCTGGAAAGATTTGTAGCTATTGTAATGTACTAAGAAGCGGAGTCTTTTTGGTTCTGGTAAATGATATAGTCATAACTGACACATGAATAATGAAATCCTAACACTGGCAAATGCAAGTAAAATAAAATAACCAAGTGATCCTCTGGTTGTACTCAGAAGGAAGGAGAGGACAAAGGTAGTGTTATAACAACAGCTTTTGCAGACTGATCAAGTACACAGTAGGGAAACCTATGTTGTGCTCCAACTAAAATATGCTGAGACTCACAGCTTACAGAGAAAGGAAAGCTAGGAGTTCATTCAGTGGTTCTATATCACCCAGCTCTATACCCTTACAGAGGAAAGTGAATTCATAAGATACCAACCAACTTCGTAAAGTGAGAACCATGCAAAAAACTGCTAGAGTGGGTTCCAGAGATTAGTTGAATGTTTTCTGCATTAATTTTCCAAAGCCATCTCATTTTAACTTAAAGTTCCATGAAGGCTCTATGTTTTCAGGTCTGGGGAGTACTTAGGCTAACAAAGAAGGTATATATTTGTAACAAATAAGTAGTAGTAAAGTAATTTACTCATCAAATTAGTAGTAGTAATAGTTGTAGTAGAGTAATTTACTCTTTTAATAGTATTGCATGCTAGATTTATATATATATATATAATTGTAATCAAGGTTCTGTTAAGGCCGGTGGACTGTAAGTTGCAGAATGGGCAATTAATCTGTCAGTACTATAAGCTGATAGTCCTGCAGCTGCAGTTTCTAAGCTGACAAAACAAGTTGTTATGCCTTACTGAATAAGTCTGTATATTGTCTGTATATTGTCTAAAAGTGTACGCTTAAAGTAACGAAGGGAAGGACAAGGATCAAAGGGTCAAGAATGAAGACGATAAAAAGTATCCAAGATGGACATCTGGAAGAGACTCACACAGTAGGCCTCAAGGACTAAAAATTACCTAAGACTATGGAAAGGGAAGTACCTGGCAACTAAAAGCGAGCTTGCAAAAGAACCAACCAGAACCAGACTTGTGAACTCGGATCCAATAGAAGGATAACAAGTGACTATGGGAAGGGAATTGACAATAGTATAAAGAATACTGCTTTTGCCCACTGCTTTGCTGGCTGTGTGTGGAGCAGGGGTCTCCCCAGCAGCCCAGCGCGCTGTTTTGCTTATTTGCAATTTATATAAATCTTTAATAAATTTTGCTGCTATATTATAGCCTAAGTTTCAGTTTACTTATAACATATTTATTGTGGCCCTAGTTAAAAACAAACAAACAAAAGAAAACCAAACCTGAAAGCAGAGTTTCTGTAGCAGATCAAGAACACATTGACATTATCTATTTTATAATAATCATTGCAGCAAGAAGGAATTGTAATATTCTAATTCAAAACTCTATTACTAAAACCAGATATCTTGTTGGAGAGAAACTGCTAGAGTTTACAACCATAGCAACCTCAGTAGTGGCAATTCTAGACCAAAAATAATGAAGATTTGAAATGTATAAAACACTGGAAAGAATTATAAAGGCAACTGTTGTACCACAGCCGGCAATAGGTACTACGTGGTTGTTTTAACAAGCACAAAGTA
>NW_016690351.1:1839649-1888215 GCF_001604755.1 Lepidothrix coronata | reverse complement strand
CACACTTCTGCAACTTTCTAGGGTAAAATTTATTTATAAAGATAGAAAAATAAAGCTCTTAATTTTTTTAAAAGCACTAGATTTAGGCTGGTGTTACAAAAGTCATTCTCTCTTTATGCCTTTTTATGCCTCCACAACCTACGCACTAACTGAAGCAGGGCTGGACAAATTATAGGCTATCATGTAATTGTAAGCTATATCATAATGTATTCACTCTAGAAGGTAAAATTAAAGATACATTTGCTTTCATGGGAAGAAAAAAGGTAGTAATGATGGTGAACATTTTAGAAGCCCTTATTTGCCAAGAACAGAGAATTAAAAGGCTTTTTGCAAATGGGCTTTTTCTAACTGGTAAAAGTATTCCACCAATATTCTCTACAGTTACAACTTCAGCACTGGTAGCAATAATGGAAATGATGTTAGAATTAGGGCTCAAGGCACTAAGGCCCAAATTGGTGTCATCATGAAGGGGAAATGCTACATCTAATGATAGATTCTCAAACAATCAGCTGGCCTGATGTAGTCTGATGATCCATCAAGATTCAGTACTGAACTTAAGCAGGATTTTCTGGAAATAGTCTGTATATAAATTCTTAATGTGACTTCTGGTACACACTGTTCAGATCTTGTCCTCTTTCAGTTTTTAATGACTTTTTGTAGTATCTCATGCCATTTAACAAAAACACATACTTAATAATTAGAAGATGTAACTTCACAGAGGTTTGCTTTACTATGAACACACACATGAGATCTAAGAGGATGATTCACAAGAGCTAGCCTAGCATTCACAATGACCTCAGTTGTTTCAGGTTCAGAATGAAAATAAGCTAAAACTTTTCACTCAGAAGGTTTCTGTTCCTCACTCTAGGAGGTAATTAATTTAAATACAAATAAATAATCATCAACTTTTATCTTGTCCCTGTTCCTGGAACAACAAAACAATTCCCAGTATTACTCAAAGGGTACTTTAGAGATATAGATCTGCTTATCAGCAAAGGCTGGGAGTATTCCAGTTGTACATTTCAGTTCACATTTATTTCCAGTAATAACATTAACTACACTACTTAATAAGCTAAATTGTACAAAATTGGAATTTACCCTCAAAAATATGCAATTCCCATATGCAGCCACTGGATGGACTTACAGAGCCAGTGAAACTTTCTGATTGTAGACAAGATGCACAATTAGGTGAGCAACTGGGAAGAAATTTTCCTTCTGGGCAGTAGGAGAAGCTTTCTGTAAAAAAAGGTTTGAGCCTAAAAAGCAAGGTACAAGAAGGGATTTTAGCTTCTCTTAAATCGAGTCCTTAGTTTTCAATACAATTAGTTTAAGAACAACTAGATTGCTGAAATGAACCAGAGTGATGAGAAAATTAGTTTGTAGAACACACAGATCAGTTCCAAATGTGATTATTTGGCATTAGGGTTTTAGGGTAAAAGCACTAAAAATTGTACTGAAAAGAAGCTAGGGGGTTTTTGATAGCTTATTTGCAAACAGAAGCAGATCACAGTTATTTAAAGTTCTGCTTATTTAAACTTATGCTACTTTAAAATGACCATATTCTTTAAGAATAAGTTAAAACAGTATTTGCTTAAGCTCCCGTACCTTTTCATAGAATAGGAACCTACTACTCTGCATAGTAAGTGTAAAACAAGCCCTGCATTAAACAAGAGTATGATCATCCATGAATATAAAAATTTATTACAGCTGGCTGTTGCAATCACTTCTGAGTATTTTGTGTGGATTATATATAACTATATTACAATTTATTTAATGCATTTCTTTAGACCAGTTACTATTTCACTGTATCATGGCCAGGCTTCGCGAACGAAGATTTGGGGAAGGCTCTACCCACATTTGTTACAAGCGCGCTGGTGGCTAAAAAGGCCAATACGAGATAGGCACATCTGGTGAAGAATCCTTAGGGTTCTCCTTCAAGAAGAACAAAGACTAGTTTGATGAAAACAATCAAGAGATCCAGGAATTGTTGAGGAAGAAGATAACTGCTCACCAAGCACATCACACTGTATACAAAAGTGATAAAATACATATGTGATTCACTGTGTTTTGATGTTGTATAGATAAGAGTAGTGGTAGGTATCAGTTGTAGCAGGAAAAGTCAGTAAATTTATCTCAAAGAAAGTAAATAGGGTTGCTGTGGGGAGAACCAGGTGAAGTTGGGGAATGAAAGTATAGATGTATAAGCCTAGGAGAATGAAGAGCTGTCGCATGGATCTCCCCATACCTGCTGTTCTCAATCAGTGACAGTGATAGGCACGGTCCCTTTGCTCCCCCTCTGCAGGTACACTCAGTTACAGAATCTAAATGTGGGTCATGTGATTTTGTCACTGTGTCAGTCTGCCCTCACAATTTAGAATGGCACCAAACCTAGCTATAGTTGAGGCTACTCTGCATGCCTGGATTTCTTTTGTCTTTGTAGTGTGAAGGTCATATGCAGAGTCTGTGTAGAGTGAATGTCCTCTGACTCTTTATGTAATTGCATGGGATAGTCTTACTGGGTACCTATTATAGCCAGGATGAAGGAGAAACAGTGAGAAAAAAGCTCGTGAGCAGGGAAGGAAGGCTGTGTCAAGTTCAGTGCTGCCGTCTATTGCTTTCAGTCCTGTTCTGAAACAAATCATGAGACTACAAGATGCTTCTCAGCTAACAACCCCTTTCCCAGCCTAATTCACTTCTGAACTATGTGTAACAGTAACTCTGTGGATAAAAACAACACCTGCAGAAAAATCATTCTGGATCTCACTGATATTTTGCTGCTTTCCACCGTATACTTTAAATTTCTGATATTTTTTAGAAAAGCAAACAAAGCCTCTCATAGGGCCCAAAGAAACTAACTGAGTAGCCACATTTAAAGTTATGCATGCATTTTAACACCATTCTAAATCAGGAGCTGATATCCATGAATTAATTGCCTGCAATGATCACACAGATCATAGAACAGGATGGAATGACACCTCACAATAATCATGGTGCCCATCATGGGACACAAAATGCATGCGATGTGTCTCTGGCACGCCGGGGCTGCTGAATCCCACATGCTGTCCTGACCTCAGATGGGGAAATACCATCTGGCATAGAAGCCCCACAGTTGGCACTGCAGACTGCAGGCTCCAGGCTCCTCTCTCTCCCTCCCCACTTCTCATCCTACCCCTCTGACAATTACAGAAACAGCAATCTTGCAGGAATGAAGTCAAGCTACAAGAATATTGAATGACTGAGTCAGAGACTAGGAATGAGGCTGGCAACTCCAGAGGCTGCTTGACATATACCATTGCCTAAAAGGAAAACTGTGACAAATCAGGTTCTCCTGTACCACTCACTAGACAATGAGATACCCTCCCTGTTCTTCCCACTACATGCAGCATCATGTCACAAGTGTGCACTTCCCTGCTAAAATCCTCCCAGAAAACACCATACCTCAGGCAAGAATGCTTCCCCCTGCAAAGCCCCTGAGCACAACTTGCTATTCTTGGCTTGTTCTGACCTCCTTTAATTTCCTGACGTTGTTCTGGAACTAGGTGTTGGTCACACCAGACCAGCCAAGCAGCAATCTTCTCATACCAGTGTTGATTTAGAAAGCCTTTGCTAAGCTCTGACACTGGGAATCTTTTACCATACTGAGATTAAGTCACAGACTTCCTTCCAGGGTAGGTGGCACCAGAAGCTGCCAGCTCCAAGCTAGGACACTAAACTGGGTGGGGCAGCACCCTAATATTACATAGGGCAACATAGACAAAGCCAATGGAATTACTAGTACCAATAGTCTAATCATCTATAAAAGCAAATCAAGTGAATCATCTCCATATAATGATGGACTGCCTCACATGAATTAGATTTTTAAAGTGCTTCTAAATTACATGTTACAATTCAAGTTGCTTAGAGACATAAGCTCCGTTTGGGAGTGGTCCTCCTTCAGACCAATTTCATATTCTAGATGAACTACTGAATACCAAACTGTTTATTCCTACAAATAGAATATTTGTCTATAGTTTTAAAACCAAATAATTGCAGAATAACACCATTATTCTGCTGCTGTGACAAATTTTTCAAACTAAATAGGAAATATGAAGTAAATATCTATACCTATAATGTTGGTTTTAAATAGAGCACTGCCAAGCAATTAGATCCACAAATGACAAAGCTGATGCAAAGCTCTAAATCTTTTTACTCACAAATTGTTTGGTAAATTGCTTTATTTGCATTGGATGCACCACTAAAATCATTCAAACTGGTAACCAATCTGTTCCTGTTACTGTACACCTGAAAGTGTTACAGCAAATCTGTCTTATTACAGCCAAATGACAAATACCAGGAAAACTGTTGCCAAAACTGCCTGATTTGTCTGTGTTGAGGCCTGTGGATCCCACCTGCTCTGTGCAATGCCACTGTGTATATTATGTTGCAGCACAGGCTAAGCACAGCTTGGAACACTGACAGGCAACATATGACATCCAATATGAATTCCCCTCACTTAATTAACATCATGTATGTTCTTCAACACACAATAAATTATATTTTTAAAATTTAGAAATTTAGCTTTGATTTCTTTTTGGCCATTCATGTGTGCCATTCTGAAGAAGTAACAAGATTATAGTACTCACAGTGCTCAACTGTGACATTTGAAATGTCTAAACCTCACGCCAAATTATTTTCTGCATATCCAAAGTGCTTACATATCCTCATGCTCATGGTGTTTCTTATCTCCTGACATTTCAGTGTTCATTTCAGATTAGCTTTTTAAAGGCATAAGGACTACAAGGACATGTTTCTGTGTGTTCTGTAACATATTTCTATTCAGTTCAGTTTTATTTCTGATACCATACACATAGCCTTTGCTCACTGAAAGCAAATAGCCATGCAAATGTGAAGGAAGAAGAAATTTGAAAGGAAAAATAGTAATTTGCAACTCTTGAACAGATGAAAACATTGATAAACCATCTATCTTGGGGAACACCTGCTTTTATTTATGCATAATCAAATTCCAAAGCCAAAAGTTGGTAACAACAGATCTCTCTCCCCACTAACAAATGTGTATCCAGAGGTGACCAATGAAGTTGACAGGCACATGCAATGAAGCAGGTCATGATCCAGGGTAACCCTACCTTTATTTTACTGGTCTCAGTGCTTTAAGACTCATTGCCCTGTGTCCCAGCTATCCATGCCTGACTTTGATCCACAGTGCTTTACAATGAGGTATGTCTTTTTATGAATTGGTTCTTTATTTAAACCTATGAAAATGAGATGTGAAAGTGTGTTGCAAGTGTGCTTTCCCCTCAGAAATGTGAGTCTCACAGCGCTTGCTACTGTGCAGATTGCATGCTGTCCAATCCAATCCTAATGAGGGAATGGATTCCTTAAAAAGGAGTGAGCAGGACAATGCAAGGTATTAATTTTATGTACCAATATGCATTGGTATGTACCAATATGCATTCTAACTTCATGCACCAGTATGCATTTCCTTATCTGTGATTCAGAGCCTCTGGATGAGCTCAGAGCTAATGGTGACTGAAAATCAGTGGAATAGTCTTTATAGGTCCACTTGAGACAAATATTGATGGAAATGGAGGCCACAATTACATAGTGAAGATGTACATTCATGTGTGTTGTAATTAAAGAGGAATAAAGTGGTCTAGCACAAAACTCACAGTACTAACAGAATGGAGAAGTGTAATGTGACCTTTCTTATAAGATATTGTTCTTGCATTAAGGAGATGAGTGACTTCTAAATATAGCCGTGTTTTGTAGCAAGACTACTTAACTGGAGTGGCAATGCTATTTCATCTAAAAATAAAGCAATGATTCTCCCTCAAAATACCTAAAGCCTGTACCTGTGGTTTCACAAGCACCTGAAGGCAATCTAAGTTTGCACAGTCATGAAAAGCAGCTGTCCTGTCCTCTCCTCCCTCTCTGTCTGTAAGGATCTGCTCTTCCCTTGCCAGGCACTAATGCTGTAACACACCATGCCATCACACAGATGTTCCCTGACATCTGGCCAGCTCAGAGAACACTCAAACTCAGTGACCATTTGTACAGATAGAGATAGAATTTAGGTTTGATATGAATGAGGTTTGAGTGAGTCTGGAATCCAGAAATCCATTTTCATGCTTAAGTTCCTAACACAGTGCATGCCTGCACACCTCAAAATGAAATTCAAAGCAACTAGTGAGCTGATCAGGAAGTTACCTGAAGCCACTGTCTTGTCTTAAGTACTTCCCTACAGAGGGAATTGCCAGTGCTCTGTTCCATCTACTTGTGTGTCACCCTGCAGAATTTATAGAAGGAAGTCAGGACAGGTCACTGTCCTCTCTGCTTGAGTGACCTAACAGGGAAGAACACCAACGTGATAGTGCTCTGATTTACAAAATGTTATTAATCCTTGGTCAGGGGTAGGAAATTTGGCCTAATTCCTTCCTTGCCCAAATCAGCTAAATGCAGACCTCTCTGAGGTGTGCTCTGATCATTAGGCTAACATTTTGCTCTTGGATGAGGGCTGCAGTAAAGGTCAGGCACTTGTGGTACTTGAAGTTGTGCCACTTGAAGAGAAAAGGGAAAACCAGGCTCATTGGGCAAGACAGGAAACATGACACTAATCCTTTAATCTAAAAAGAAACAAAGAAGGAACTCATCTTCATGACATGATGACCAACTGCAAGCATAGAGCTGAAATAGGGAAGAAAGTAGCTTTCTTACATGTGAGCTAATTACTTTCAATTAAAATAAAAAAAAACCCAACACAAAAATACCAACCCCAAATTTGTCTCATAAAATCTTAAGAGTCCGATCTTTTTTCACGCACTCAGGTGGAACCTGCATGTTTATTATTAATTTAGTTCACTTTATCCAGTATTATAATTACTAATTTAATGTAATTTAATTACATTAATTTACTTTATCAAGCCTACAGTTTCTACTGCAAGATAGCACTCACACAGCAGCCCCTACTTCCATCTCTGCAAAGTTATGTGAATAATGACAGGTATTTCTAAAATGTAGCTTATATTCTTCACAAAAATTGGATTTGTTACCTGGTGTGCAACAAGACAATAATTACACACTTGAGAGAGACATTGATTATTTCAGAGTTGAACAAGCCTGGGTGCTCAGTGGTATTCCACAAACCAAGCACACCAACGATCAAAACTCTTTACTACTTACGCACTTTAGGAAACAAAGGAATTAGTGTTTATTGGCTACAAGTTACATAGTTCTCTATTAATTAGTATTCTATCTTCTATTGGTTAATGATTCTCTCACTTCTCGTGCTAATTAGTCTGCACATTCAGTCTTTCTCTTAAGTCAGTAGGTTTCTTGGGTCAATGGTCACCATCTCCCCCTGCCAGAATTACCTCTTCCCCAACTGGAGCTGATTTCAGCACAATTGCTGAGTTGGCTTTATTAATTTCTTCCTTATCTTGGGAGTTCTGTCAGATGTCCTTGTGGTCCATAAATTCTGCATTCTTTGTGTCCACTGTAAGTGACCTTCCTTCTTCCCAAACTTTGTTAACCTCTCCCTAGGTCTGAGATCACTGAAGCATGTTCAGCACTAAACCTTAACAAGGCAATTCTACCAACAAGTAATTTGCTTTCTAACACCTGGACATCACTTAGAGATTGCTCCTCCTTTCTGATTGTTTAGCCTTGAAAGTATACAAGGATCAAATGTCAAAGAACATTCTTTCTTAAGAAAATTTTACATATTTCACATTTTTCAACAATCTGACTGTATTTTCACTGTCTCAACCAGAAGGCCTCCAGGTCAGGTAGCAGAGATGCACTGCCATAGCACCAGCTGTCAGACTTTTGAAAAGGTACAGACATCGCCACTCCTATTTTTGAGTTCCTCTTCCCTGAATAGCACAAAAGAGTGAGGAGGCTAGAGAGCAATTTCTGCTTCTTTCCCTTCTTTTGGGCTGTAATGATTGCCTTTCATTTTTAAGATGCTTAAAATTGTTAAGACCAAGGAAAATAGATTTGCTGTTATAAAGACTGTAAGCAAGGAGACTGCTTGAAAACCTGTGTCACGGGCCTTCTGACATCTTTCCACAGACATCATGCACAGAATTTTCATACTCAGCCTTTAAACCAGTCAAAGCCACCTGAAGACTATTTCAGAATGGACAGTCCTGCTAAACCAGTATCACTGCTGCTCTTTTCCTAAGAGCCTTTCTATGAGTTGCCAGTCAGGTCACCCCAATTTTCAGTTCAAAGAGCAGGAGAATCAGCTACCATGTCCTCTCATTTCCACAGGAGCTCTCACACCAAGACAGAACATCTCACTTAGATGAATTTCCGAGTGCAAATCAATAGAGAGGATACAGAAGAAAAGATCAAGTATTATCCACAAACTCTGCTGATCACAAGCTTTGTCTTGAAAAGACAATCATAAACTGCCCATTCTAGTTAATGTCTGCATTCAGTAACAGAGCTTTGTTTCCTTTTTTCCTGGGTAATGGAGTTGCAATGTTATTTCTAACCCACTTTCACAACATGGAGTAAGAAGGTATTTAAACAGGGAGACAAGGCTATATCAGCTGCTCTTTGAAGCAGTTTATAAAGAAGGAATTGCAGCTGCAATAAAGAGGCAATATCTGTATTCCTGGCTGTAAAATGTCTGGAATTCAATCATATTTGAACTTTGCAAAATGTCTGCATATGTGTGTCAGTTCACAAGGCAGGACACTGCAAGTTGTTCGTCATATGTAAGAGACGTTTTACAAGTTTAAGTGAAAGAAACAGAGTTCTGATGGTGGCCGGGTGGCTGCTGGTTGCTGGGAAATGCTGTCTGAGCATCTCAGAACACAGGGAAGTGTTTTTTTAAATAATTGGTTTTAGCTGAGCAGGAGGAAGGAAAGGGAGCTGTTTGCTTCTGAATCTGCTGCTCTAGCAAGGGTCTCATTCTGCTTGTGCACTTTGTTACCTACTTCAGAGTAGAGAAAGAGGAGACATAATCAGCTACAGATGGGGCTCCTGCAGTTCAGAAATCTGGTATTGCCTGCAGCACAGCTGGAGGCATAGAAAATTTAGCTAAGATGTGAGATTTTATGATTGTACTAGCAAATATAGAAGTACCACTGAAAACATACATTACACGTATAGGCTGAAATGGAACTACTCACAACTGATTATAGGAGCAGCAGAAGGGAGGAGCACAGGTACAAATTACAACAAACACAGCTATACTGATGTGTAGAGGACTGTATCTTGTCAGACCAGCAGATGATTATTCCCCTTCCTCATCTCATTTTGTACAGAGGGAGAAACAGAGTGTAGGTACCCATGCTGACATATCTCCAACTGGGCTTCTTCTGATAGCAGAAATAGAATTCCTGATTTCTCATAGGCAAGAATAATTTTTAAATGTTCTTGCACTGAACAACCTTTTTATAAAAAATATGTATTTATTAAATCAAAAGAAGAGAATGCAGGGGTACCACAATGAAAGAATTTAATTTAAGAACTCTAGCTGTGCTTCAGTCTAAGATTAACTATAAAAAACTTCTAGGATCCTATAAAAGGAACAGAACAGAACTTTTTTTTTTTAATACCAGATCAAATTTTCTTTCTTAACAATTCTTTTCCTTAAGAGAAGACGTTTTTTTCAATTCTTCTCATATGTGCAGCCTTTAATTAGTCTGTTGGGCAAAGGCAGTATTAGCTAGACTCTGCCACAATAACCCATATTTGGTAGCTAATTACTCCTTGAATAGTCTTAAGGCTACCAGCAATTTCAGTACAATTGGTAGCCTGGGGCCCCCAGGAGCTGTTCCAGCATCCAAGAATAGCTGGAACAGGGACACAGGCAAGCCGTGACCCTTTCTCCTCAGCCACAACCTAACATATCTACTATGCCAAAGGCAAGAGCAACACTGAAATGAAAATATTCCCAAGCGGCTAAATGTGCTCTCTTTATGGCCTTTTTAAACTAATGAAGTAGCATAAAGGGACTATAGAGAAATGGAAAATAGGACCTTTTAAATGCTAAAGCAGTGGCAGGACTGCTAATCATTTTTCAATTTTGCAATGTTCTATTAAAACAACAGTATAAAACACTTACATGGGATCAAATCTGACACAAGACTTTTATTCTAGTATAATTTTATCCACTTATGTCTCATATTGCAGCAATTTACATCACTGCAATATGGGTGTCAAGTCAGTATAAAATGCTGACTTGATTTAGTAGCATTTCATAGGTATTTTACACAGGTAGAAATTACTTCATGAGGAACACAGCAGTATCTGTGATTTCAGTAAAATGATTCCTGCTGCCACTTGTGTGACATCAGTGGCAAACTAAAATTAACATAAAAATTTAAATGAGAACTTCAATTTTAAATACACTGTTAATTCAGATACTATTCCACAACTCCAAAGAGGGTTGCTCTGCAAATTCAGCAGTACTTGTGCTTGAAAAGAACAAGGGATTCCTTCTAAAAAACTTCAAAAGTTTATGAGGGATCCCTTTCTACTACATTCTTTTAACTTAATCTTTAGCTTATCACTGCTGATGAGCAAACTGATACAAGTATAGCTATGAAAGTGTTGATGCTGACTGTGAGATGGACACTGGACTCTGGACAACAGTGATATCTTAGCTCAGGTCTTAGCAGCACCATAAGGCTGTAGGTTTGAAGAGAAGATGCCTTTGGCAGTGGTATTGACTTAAAGTACTTCCTACAATTTTTTCTTCCTTCCTGCCTGTTTCTTCCTTCCTTCCTTCCTTGTTCTCTTAAGAGCCATATGACTCTTATCAACACAACTGTCTAAAAGGCCACCTTGTGAATCAGGCCATGGGAATTTAATAAGTATTGAAGAAAAAATTCAGCAAAAAAAGCTTTGCTAGGCAGTTTAACCTGAATCAGTCTCATGATTCTGTTCCCAAACACACACATATACAGTCATTTTGTCACAGCTGAAACAGAGTCAGGAACAAGCAGCTTATAGTTGAGGTGAGTCCTAAGAACGCCTCAAAACAGGCTGCTGCTGGCAAAAGTGTGCATGGAACAATACATTTACTGTGTTCCTTGCTTACGTGCATGTGCATCAGCCTGTTCCAGGGCTATGGTCCATGACTTTAAGTACTGCAGTAATTTAGGGCACCAGTAATCCTTTCCCAGTGTTTGTGAGGGAATTTGCCTGCCCTTCTGAGAGCAGAGTGGGGATTGGAGAAACAGCAGTGTTCTTAGCACCTGATTGCAAATCACCAGCCTAAAGGAAAACAAAAGTAAGACATGCTAAATTTGGGTTCCACTGAAGTACAAACCTTGACCCTCCTGACTACCTATAGCAAAAGGTACTGTTCAGCTCAGTGGGAGTTATACTAAGACCATGTCCAAAGCACTGAAAAAAATCCTCTCTGGCTTTAAGATCCAGAAGGATTCCAATCTAACTGCATGTCCTGACTCAAGATTTCCTGCCAGTTGTGCTCCCCTAACATCAGAGTCCAAGACTTGAAGAATAAACAAGTGCAGCAGATTCTGAAGAAGAATTATCTCCTAAAATGGCCTTGGTTATAGATCGGATAGTGGGACAGATGGACTGTAGGACAGACGGAAACCTGTTGTGAAGAAAAAAAAAAAAAAGATCAAAATAAAGGTAGTCCAACACAGGAGTAATTGTCCAAGGGTACCTCTTGACTCTTCATCCTTGGAGATATTCAGAACTCAGCAGAACAATGCCCTGATCAATCTGATCTTAAGTGGCCCTGCTTTGATCTGAGATTGACCAAGTGACCTCTAGGATCCCTTCAAAGTAAATTATTCTGCTATTCTGTGACCAAGGAGTGTCATCTGTAGGACTGATGAGGCTCCACGGATTTAAACTGGGTAATGCTCAGGAAAAATCTGAAACAGCAGTCAAACAAAGCAAACTCTCTTTATCACTTACCCATTCCCCCAAGCCCTTCTTTCTTTCTCTCTTAAGGTCACAAAAAAAATTCTTTTCTTTAACTTTAATTCCCCATGAAAATATGACATGCAAGCACTTGATAACACAGATAGTTTGGAGGACCTCAGAGTCTAGAAGCAATACCTGAAAGGTGAAGAGTTACTGTTCAACTTTCAATTTTAACAGTAGCAAAGGTTTTCATCTTGGGTTTTGAGTCTCTTTCCAGATAGGGAAGATTATATGTCTTTTCTCACCTCTTATTTCAAATGCTTTGGAAATTAAGGAAATGTCCATAGTTCTGAAACTGTTAGTAGTTGTGTCAGAGCAGTGAGAGAAATGGGGGCTTGTTTGAGGCACAGGAAATGCTCTCACTCTTTCTTATTATCACTTAGTATAGAGACCAGGTGAAACCTTGACACAGGGAAAGCAAGGCCTTAACTAAGTGCAATTCAGGAAACATTGAGAGGGATAGGGATAGGTAAAAGGCCTTAATTTAAGTTTCCAAAATGAAAAAGAAATAAAATAAATCCTTATATACATTAACAATATTATACTAATGTTCTGTAAGGCTGGAAGGCCTTAGAGACCTACTCAGGAAACCAGAAAGTGGTTTTGTCTTGCATCAGAGCCTTTCCAAGTATTTTTCATTTTGAGGAATTTCTTTTTCTATCATCTGTGGGCAAATCCTAAGTTAGGTGTGTAAGTATTATTGCTGTACAATGAGATTTAACAACACTGGGAGTTAACATATATTATAATCATATACAATTCATAATAATTGTATATAATTATAAATTGTGTAAAATGTTTCTGTCCATATTGCCTTAGTAGTGCAATGTAAGAGTTGTAGGGTTTTTAAAGATTTATATCTAAAAAAGTTTAATTAGATTTTTACTGAATAAAAAAATACATTGGTAAGGTTTTATAGACATTATTGTATAACCACAAATTATTTCTTGTGTGATCAAAATGTTCTTACTCATATGTGTTGTGATTATAGGGCATGTTCTCTGGAGGCTGATACGACTGGCATGGGAGCATAAGGAATGATGGCTAGTTCACTGCAGAAACTACTAGCATATAAAGCTGTGGTTTCCTGACTTACTACTGGGAAAGATACTGTCACTTGGAGCATGTAAAGATGACAGTAACTTAAACAGAGGTAAGCAGCATTTCCAAGAGCTAAACCACAACACAAAACCTCTACGCATGACATGTTCAGAGCTCCAAACTACAGCAATGAAAATAAATAAATACTATGTGTACACAACATCATAATTACACCAATATCTTACAATGGCAAGAGAAATAGTTTTTAATAAATTCTTCTACAGTGCAACTTACAGCCAGAGTATTTCTTTGACAGAAGGCTGGACAGCAATAGGGATGTTGGGAGGAAGTGAAGCAGGAAGGTGGAGAAACACAGGACTACATCCATTCCTGAGAAATCAAGTCTCTGCATACCAAAGATCTCTTGGTATATTCCTCAATCACACCCCACTAACTATTCCCTTCCACATTGTCCATGTCCAAAACAGAAAAATAAGTTGTCAATGTCTTTTTAAAATATCCTGCCTTAGTTTGAATTCTGATAAAGGCCCAGCACACATGAGTTTTCTTTTTGATTATCTTCACATCTTTTGCTCAAAAAGGATGTTGCATGAGGGCCTGTGACCCAGCTCAATTCACAAGTGCCCTCAAAAGTTTGAATTCTAGTCTTCCTTGTACTTTTTTGCCTTTTCCATGCAAAGAGCAAGAACACTTAGGACCTCAGCACAGCATTTATGGGAAGGACACAGGAGAGCTATAGGAAAATGCTGACTCCTAGGGCACGGTATTACAAAAAAATTGCCATTATTTTATAAGACACTTGATCAGGAGAAATCACATGCATCTTTTTTTTTTTTTCACAAATTAGCAGGCCCTATCATTCAATGAGATTGGATCCTCCTCGGAGTATGTGGGGAAGCCATATAAACAGCCTTCAGTAGTTTCTTTGCTTTAGGATTTTTGGTCAGTCCTGAGTTTCTGAGACCCATAACAGCATAAGAAAGTGCCTCTATAATGTCTGCCGCTAGGTAGCTGGACTCATTCCATCCCAAGTGCACTGAAATCACACACTGGACGGCAGACGTTTCTCTTGCAGGTAGAAGTCAAATACATAAATCACATTTTGCTTTAAGCATCCCCATATGTAGCAAATTGCTATGTATCATCAGACCTTAATTTAGTATATTTAATAAACTTTCGCTTGAAAGTAGTTTGTGTTGACGAGCTTTTATGAAGCATCACTTTTTGCAAAATTCAACCCCAAAGGATGTTTTAAGTTCTCTTCCTGTATACCTTTAGTACTTGCCTATAATGTAATGTGATTGCAGTTAAAATACCACTGCTAGTAGAGAGCAGAGATTACATTGGAATGGTTGTGAGCCCAGGCCTGTCTCTGGAGTAAATGATGTGAGTGCTTTGTATGAATTGAATAGTGGTGTGTTGCCAGGAGTTCGGGTTATTCCTCCACAGGAAACTGTATTAAAAATAACAGTCTTTCAGTACAATCTGGTCCCATTTGGAGAACACACATAACCTTTTAAGAATGATAGTGGTAGAAGAATGCTAAAAACATAAGCTTTTAAAAGGTGACAGCGGTAGAAGAAACAGTAGTAGAAGAATGTTAAAGATGCTTCAGCTGTGCCAAGACTGATTTTGGAAAGTTCCCCAAAAATGTATCAAGAGAAATAAAATGGCACTTCAACTTCTAAAAAGTAACTTCTGCATTCTCCCACAGTGCTAGCTTAGTAGAATTACAGCTCTACAAACTCAGACTTGCATAATAGGAATTCTTGCTGAATTTGGGGTGTGCAATGTTAACACTAGTCGTGTATGTTATTTATTGATTATTCCAATTTTTAGGGGTATTGTACACATAAAAGTTTTATTAGCATCACTCCATCAGTTAGAACATTTTTACTAACTTTGTTAAGCACCAGTGGTATAGATGTAGTCATACCATAACAAAGCTGATTTACAGTCCCCAGTATGTGCTACACTTTTAAAAAGAATTCTTGTGTTCATATGACTGCATCTACTTCAGGATACCCTTTTCTACTTTAACTGATTTCCTGGTATGGAGGTACAAGTATGCTCTTACCTTGAGAAGAATCATCCCTCTTTTAGTTTATTCCAAACCACAATCATACCCTTTTGCCAGGTCTGCTCCAAATTCCCAGCTCCATTTGTTTTCATACACAATGCAGTTTGGAGGGAAAAAAACTCAGTGGCAATGCCAGCTTTCATAATCCCTGCTTTTCTTCAGTTAAATCACTTCCATAGGCTACTCTAGGATGCACCCAAAAAAATTGCTGTGCTAGCCTAGTAAAGACTGCAGTACAGGTGGAGGTGGAAACAAATAGCCAGGGTGGCCTGCACAATGTTAAGCAATACTGCCACGGAAAGTTGCATTGCAGTCACTTACAATCCCTGGCCAAAGACAGACAATGCTGCAGTGACAAAAGTAAGTTCACAAACTCTAATGAAATTTCAATGAAAATTAACAAAATCCCAACAAAAACTGTACATGACCCCAGCTGATTTTATATCAAAGACAGTAAAACCTGCATGCACTTACTGATGGATTCAGCCCTTTGACTTAGGAAATCTCAAAAATCACTGGGTTTACACTGCAATGTTGTGGTTTACAATCTTCACCTCTCATAACTACTGTCATGACAATTCAGCTTCAGAATGAAACGTCACAGATCTGTAACATGACACAGCAGCTGCATACTTAAAAGAAGAAATATGGTGGGAAGCACAGAATCAAATCCTTTTTCTTTCACAATATGGGCTCAAACCTAACCCAGCAATTTCAAGAATTATGTTTCTATTTATCATTATGACTCATTTTTTCCCATCTCATTAATTACATTTGCACATGAGTACACTTGAGATTTCTACACAAATCATATTCTTGAACATTTCTGTACTTGCCTAAGGTGAAAAATATAATTTGAATTTGTGTCTCTCCCCTTCTTTCCCTCTGAGGAAAAAATTGTCAGTCTATTTACAGCTAATCAGATATAGACATGCTCTGACTTGAAACAGATTTGTCTAAGGACTATGCAGGGTTTATAGCTTATTAGGGTGGTAGGTTATCATTCCATGTGGTAGTAAATAGCTTGAAGAAATAATTTTGTCCCAGGAGAGGTCCTATCAGATATTTTCTGTTTGTACCACTCTAACTCTCTGCTGGTTCGGGCATAATTTATCCTGCTCAACTGACAGAAAGCTGGCACAAACCCTGAATAAACACTGTAACATATGCTCTGGGTGATTTGGTAAAAATGCAGTTGTGCTCACACCAATAACAGATTAAATTTTTACTGCCAGGAAATCCAGCATACACAGATTTTATATGACTTAATGCAGAATCACAGCCTTATATCGCTTCATTTTTTCTACATATTAATTGAGTTTTAATTACTTTATGATGGGCAAAAATAAAAAGTACAGGTTTGTCTGAAATCTCCCTGACAAATACTTGTGTTGAATGAGTCTATTGTACTATAATGGTTCTTCAAGTAGGGACAAACATGATCCACAGAGAGTACTAATGTCTCTTTCATAACACTAGGGTGCATGATTTTGTACCTATATGGTCCGTACAGAAATTAACTCACGCAAGGCAAAAGAGGCATAACATCCCTCTGTAAAATAGATGTTGAACTGGCAGTGTATCTCCACCACTGGAGATAAACTCATGTGTAACCTGGATATTTTTGAGCTACTTTTCACCTCTTTGCACCCACTAACAGCATTGGAATAGAGAAAACAGGCTACTTGGATTTTCAACAGCTCATAGTCCTGCATAGGCTTTATGCTGTCTCTGAACTCTCATATGCACCTTGCTTTGTCTGCATAGTTCAATCTCTATTCAGCACAAATCAGTAGAAATACATGGTTGCTGTTACCATTGGAAGAAAAGTTTCAGCTCTAAAACTACTTCTGCAAGATTGCATTGGCCATAGATTTTAACAGGAAAGTTGCCAAAAACTTACTTGTGTTAAATTCAACCTCTCTTTCTGACTCTCTCCAGGTTGCTTCTAACATCCGCCCAGCTTTCAATTCTAACAAACTGATTTTTAAACTATAATATCGCATTGCTTCTTTGGAACATGGACTTCTCATTCAGTTTCAGCCTAGTCCTGATCATTATTCAGAATGAAAAGGAGGAGACAGGGGTACAGAGATAACATATGGACATGCACACACTAAGCCTGGTTTTCCAGTGTCTTGTGTTTTATTTAGTCATATGCAGGCCTACTAGGTGAGTGCAAAACAAAGGTCAAGGGCTCCTATTTTGATTTGTTAGTATTATTGACTTATTTGCAAAAAGGTTTTAATAACCAAAGATTTGCACAGTGTCTAGATTTGCCCCACGTGTTGATACGGTATCTAAAAACTTGACAGGAATGTGCTGAAGAAGGTGTGTATTTAACAGGAGGGTAAGCTTTAAAATACTTCAATCCCTTCCCACTCCACCTTCCTCTCCTTGCCAGTGCAAGTCTAGCATGGCAGGCATGATCCTGCTCATATGATACAGGAGCAATCATGTGACTGAGCAGCTCTGTCATCTCAGTGTAGCCACTCCTGACACTTGAGTAATTATCTACCATGAGTTTGGTGATCTTTATATCCATCCCTTCTAAGGGGAGGGACTTAGGCACTGGAATGTTTTGCTTACACAGCATTTTGTTTTGTTTGGTGCTTTCTCTTCTGGCAGTTGAGAATAAAGGTTTGCATCTTTATAAGACATAAATAAAAGATGAATTGGAATGAGAAAAGTAGTTAGTATTACCCTTCATGAAAATATTCCCTGTAAAATATAAAAGATTGTGTTCACCTGTTCTAGAGTACTTCACAAACAATTCAACCTGTCTGATTAAGAGGTTTACAGCTGCTTCTTTACGTGAAAGTACCTATTACATGCACAACAATTACATGCCTCTCATCACAGGATCTAGATTACTCCCAGAAGTCTTTTCTCACATAAGGCTTGTCTACATAATCTAGCATAGGGAGTACTCCCCTAAAAATTTGGCCCATAATTCGTCCTCCCAAAAGTTTTAACACCTGCATTAACCAGAAGAAATATTACTCCAATCAGAATGTCTTGGGAGTTTTGTCACGCCTACATCAAAACTACTATATACCAGTGTCAGGCACTGGTAAGAGGCTAGACAAATAGGAACCTTATTCAGAACCAGGGGCCATCGCTTGCAATGGATTAGAAGTTGTTAACATACTTGGGTAAACTTTTCCTGACATTATTTTAAGAAGCAAGTCCCAGACAATGTGGGAGCTGCAGAGAAAAATCAGCTACTGTTCTTAGCCACTGCTAAAGCAGAACACGCACTTGGAAGGCAAGACACCACTTCTTAGTTTACACTAATTTGTGGCATACTTCGTTTTACACCTTTACTTGAGAGGCTGAAAGTGAGTATTCTGACAATGTCTGGATCCTGTAAACTTACCCTAGCAGTTGTTTTGAGCTGACTCACACTTCTGGGAGCGTTCATGCCTTTGATAAGAAATCAGGAAGACTAAAATTAGAAAGACTACATGTATTCAGATTAAACCATTTTAGGGAGCAGTTTATTGTTGATATATAGGGTGGCTTGTGCTAGAAAAATGCTTTGGAACCCCCATGTTTCTATGTTATGAGGCTTTATAGAGGCCTGTGGTGCCAATTCTTCAACAAGCTTTAGGTTAGGTGATCATAAATTTGTACAGTTGTATAGGCCAGAATAATTGTAAGGTTTGTATGGGGTAACGGTTGATTTCTTTTTCAAAATACATGTCAAATTATACATAAATCTTGGCGTGTGCTTTTCTGTGAGCACAGGTATCTGATTTTACAGATTAGCTGCTTTACTCTTCTTTAAAACATTCTTGCATAATGGCCATCTTTATAACTAAGTGAACAACAAATGTCTAAATAAACAACTTCATTAATATTGGAAATATATGAAAGGAAATGTTTAAGAGCAAGGCCATCAAACCTTCTGTCAGCTAACAAAAAAATGGTTTTAATTACCTAGTACAGTTTGGAAGACCAAATCTGAAGTGAAATCTGTGAAAATAAAGTCTACAAATGCACTGTCATAACTTTTATGTGTTAGGTTATTGCTCAGAGAGCTTGTCATTAGTCTTTATAGAATTTGTATCTGCACATAAACTTTAGACACTGGAAAGCATTTGTTGCCCTTCTAGCAAGTGCCTTCTTTCCTTTTTCCTCATGCCATTACATTGTCAGAGTTTCTTATCCCTTGTTCCTGTTGTACCTGCAGCAAGTCTTGGAATTTGGTGTTCCTCTTCTGCATCTTCACAGCAATGTCACTGGGAGTGAGATGCATTTCTTTGCTATCTGTAGCAATGGCTTTGCTCAGCCTCCTAACTGGCCCTTCCATCCTCAGAGTACCCGCAAAACTAGAGAAAGAGAACATGTTAATCTGAGATTCCAAAGAAGAATGTTGTCTAGCTGCCTTCTGATAAAGGCCCTAGTTTACAAATTTTAACACAATGACTATACTGTCTGTCTAAGCAACAAAAAGGTGCTCTGTTCCAGTAGAGGAATTTCTTCAGCCAATGAAAAGATTTTTGTGTACTCTGGTGACAATACCATGTATTGGTGAATGTGTTAATAACAGAAGAGATCCAGCAAAATTCACCTTATTAAACAAATTAACCAAAATCATGCTTGTGCAATAAGCCTGTAAGTATTATTTATTAGAAAGTGGCAAAGGCTACTGATGTGTTGCTGATGCATATGCTGCTACCTGATAAGCATAATCTGGCTGTATTCTGCAACTTCCTCCCCTTTTCTCATAAAAAATAGAAACACAAGGCAAAACCTAAAAAAACATGGACTTTGCCACAGAGGAATTCAGCAATTACTCCTTGCTATGACTGCTTGCCAAAGAGCAGGAGCTGCATGTGTACACAGTTTTCATACATCCCCCTCCATAAAAAAAAAAGAAAAAGACTTACAAGGACAGATTGATCTTTGGCGACATTGAATCCTGACAAATTTTGTCCAATGAAGAGGTCTAAAATCAGTAATCCAAGTCACGACAGCTGTATCGCAATCTGTATCCCGTTATGTGCAAACGATGCAGTTCTACAGATTATGACAACACACTAAAGAAAAGGCATCTAATGGTATGAATGGTGCCTATTTAAAATATGTGCCTATGACACATTTACACTTGGCTGCGTATTTACCATTCTCCCCCTCGATAGTTAGGTGGACTTTGGGATGGAAGAGTGGTAATAAACTTCTGCATAAGCTTCCTAAATGGCTTTTGACCTTTACAGAAGCCAATCTCTCTAGGAAAAGCCAACACTGTAACAGATAAGGCTAAAAACTGTATATTGGCTTGAAACATTGGTTCCTTCGCTTTGATCCTGCAGGGGACATCTGTGAATTTGTTGCTTAAATCTCCTAGGATAACTAGTAGCCATTTTTGAAATGAACCCAAAAACTGGGGCATGTTATCAAATCCAGAAGCAGATCTACTCCTCTGGTGAGGTACTATGAATCACTGGCTTGTCAAAACAGGGATTTGTTGGCTGTCTCTCTGAAGAGTAGTCTGGAACAGTCCATAAAAATATTGTGATTTAAGACTAAATGGAATAAAAAATACCTCATAGACTTAATGGAACTGAGATGGAAAGGCAAGTAAGCAGGACAAAAAGATACAGGAACTTGGACCTGTGACCAACTTCTCTTTGTGATCTTTAATGTACAGTTAATGCAGTTGACAACTGTATATCAACACTAACACAGTGAGAACAGCTGCTGAAGCAGACACCTGTGGACAACCTAGAAGATGATGACTGTGGTGAACCAAGGAAAATACCACAGGAATTTTTACATAAGTGATATCATGTTGCAAAACAATATGTACATGTAAACACAACAGCATTTCATAAAGATAATCCCAAGAGAGTTTAAATTAAAAAAAAAAAAGCATCCACTGAAATTGGGCTAAATCAATATTGTTTTAATACTAAAACTATCTATGTTAGTGATGTTTCCTATGGGGGAAGCGAACAAACAAACCTAGCTTTTTTTAAAACCAATACAAGGTTACTACTATTATTAAATTTGTGAAATTAAAACCACTGGAAAAGCTCTCACTGACTTAATGGAATTTAACTATACTAACTGCACAGATAAATATAATGTGGTTACTCAAGTGCTTGTTTTGCCAGTGTTGTAGTAAAATACACACAGTACAACTCTGCCCAGTATGCACAGGGGCGTACCTGTATGGTCAAGGACTGAGTTGGAATAATGGGTTGGAAATACTAAAATTATTTGCAGTTGGTTTAAGGACTTCAAATTATTATGCCTAAAGGCCTGCCTGGATACTTGCACTGCTGTTTCACTACAGTCTAATTACTGCAGTTCTCAAGTCACCATTGAAAACGGAGCCACACACATACAGCTAAAAATATCCCAAACAAGATGTTTTGTTAAAAATCTGCCTGTGCAAATGCATTGGCATATGGGTTTTGAAGATGTATCTCTAGCATACAAGTCAGCGCTTGACAGATGCTCGGAGATTCCTGCTGGTTCCAGTGTGGACTAGAGACTTCTCTGTGAAACACTCCCTTAGACAGAGAACTTTATAAGGGATGAACAAAATCACACTGTTACGTTAGAGACGAGCTGAATCTACTTCTATGACATTATGACCAAGCACTTCAGACATCACACTGTTTCTAAAGACTAAGAAAAAATAGCAGACTTTGTACCAATGAAAAATCGAGCCCCATACCAGCCACTGTGAATATTAACTCTACCCTAGCTAAAACTAGCACAGTGGGTCAACATAAATTTTGCAAGATGACTGTTCATACTATATTTTGAATTCTGAATGAAATTTCTCAAGAATTCAGCAGTCCTTCATTAAAAGACCCTGTGACGTGACATTAAAAAAAATTGTAGCATTTAAAATAAATATGAAATAAATATGTGTAGAGGAATACAGGCAGATACTATTTTGAAATAAGACATCAAGCACTGCACTGACTTCATCAGTAAGCATTTCCAAGCTGCATCAGCTTAAAACACAATCATCAGTGCATCCCATACATTAAGCTGGGTTTAAAAATACCCAAAATCAATGGAGCGGATTGACTGTTATTTCAAATTTACTCAGAAATCCCTACATTCCTTGACACACAGTCCACCTCCTAATCTATACTGAATGTAGCCTGTCCTTGTGTGATAAGAGATGTTTCTTCAGCTTCAAAATCCATAGAAAATAAGCCTCAGCCATGAGGTTTGTGTCAGAGTTAGATTTCTGCTTGTAAAGCTGTGCTCTCGTTGTGTTTTTCCCTGAGTTGTCTTCCTTTCAAAGCCTGCAGTAAGCAATGTTTGAAAATAAAAAGTGAACAATATAACTTTGAGTTGAGGCATTCACCTCCTAATGGAAAAGTTATCCAAAAGATGAAGTAAAAAAGATGAAATTGCATATGACTATAGTGATGAGCTATTAATTTTCAAGGTATTCTTCAAATTTTCTCAGGTAAAAAACCCCTATAAAACTAAATAATTACTCAGGAACAACCAAAACCATAACATCTGTAATTAGAAACTTGGTAATGTTCTTTCAGACATGTTTTTCCAGGGCTTACCAAGCTCTTTATGGGAAACTGTGATATGTAAACATTATTACTACTTTGTTTGCTCATCAGATCAAATCCGTATGAATGAGGTGTGCATTGATTTCAGAATTTGGAAAATTCTGAGATATTCTTCCCACAGGTAACCCACAGTGTCTGATTTTCCTTTCACTCCTTTAATCATATTGCTGTAATTACCCCACTGACACTCACAATTATGTACATTAGCTATATGTGGGCTTCCCAATCATGGATCAGGATCTATGACAGCTGGCTAGATCAAAATAAGGCTTGTTCATACCTAAAGAACCACTAAGAAGTGCACATAAAGAACAGCAGAAGCAGCACAATAACACTAAGAGACTTCTGTAGTTGTGTGACTTTTGTCTTGGCAAACCAGAGACAGGTGAGGAAGAAATACTGGTCATAATGGAGAAACTGTTTTCTGGCATTTCTTTGGCAGGCGAAGCTAACCAGCATAGTAACAAAATTTGACTGAAGTTGAAACTTGTCTACCCCTAATCAGGATGACGGGTTTGGAAATGGTCTAATCCAGGTATACTTAGTATTGGTGTTACACTGTTTCTAATATATTTGTCTATTTTCTAGTGTTTAAATTCTTTCAAGTACAATTCTTCTAAACTTGATCTTTTAAATGATTTAATTTCCCTAGGGCAGGTTCCTGGAGCTCTTCTTGGTTTCCAGCTATTATGTGGGGATCAAAAATAGCCACCGTTTTGCTGTACTAGATCCAAGGCTCACAGAACTAAGTCAAGGTGTCCCAGCCAAGCTCAGGTACCAATATATTCTCTTAAGAAAGGATCCAGAACAGAAAAAGGAAGCTTAGAATGCTTAGAGTTGCCTGATTTCTGAAATTATTCCTGCCAGGATTTAGCACAATTTGGCACACCACCACATTCATGCAGTGGGAAACCACATGTTCTCAAAGAAACGTGAAGAATGTATGAATGTAGAGATAAGATCTTAGTAGGAAGACAGGTAAAAGTATTTCACATCTCTTACTATTTATTTGTGTTTTCTGAACCCATCTTTGAAATACAAAGGAAGTTAAGAGAACACATGAAGATGATGGGGAAAAATCTAAATTAAACTCATGAAGGAAGGAAATATTTTTCTGGCCTGCACCATAGCTGTGCACAGACAATCCAAACGTGTTATGATTCTGTAATAAAAACTATTGTTAACCACAATCAAGTTGTGACTTGTTGAGATAAAAGCACTTTCTTAATAGTGTTTACTTATACATATATTAAATAGAGCCTACTTGGATAAGGAGAATAGTAGTAGTAGTTTAATTGCAGATCTTTAACTGTGAAGAACTTTATCCTGTTTCATCACAGAAGTAGTCATTACTGAACCGGCTCAGAGGGCAGAAGATTAAACACCTACTCATTACACAGGATGTTGAAAACCCAAGGCTTTACGTAAATGCCAAGTATCATGTTATTTTCCACTGGGTTGAGTTTCTTGCACTGTCTTCCCAGTTTTCTGGTGAAAACATTTGTTTTCCAACTTTTGTAAGCGAGTTATACGATTGTGAATTACTCCTACGGCTGGTATAAGGCAGGGATGCTTCAGCACCAAGCAGTTACATGGAATAACAGCGTTTCTCAAGTCCGAAGTACTTCTTGTACCACATTCCAGCCACAGGGAGAGTTGCTGAGCCAGGCTTATATTCCCTGGCCCAGTTACATATTTATAGAGTGGCTCTTCCAAATCATCCCATGAGACGGTCAGTGCTGCTTTGGGAACACAAAGTGAGAGGCACAGAAGGGCTACATTCTGCCCCGGTCTTTGTGTTCTAGGTGTCATCCTATTGAGACGATCTACACAAACCCTCTCTCTCCGTGAAAATAATAAAACCTTTAAGAAGTCTTTCTCCTCACATTACTGAGTAAACTCACTACCGAGCATCAGTTGTACTTAAAAAGCTATACGAGAGCCACCTATGTGCCATCACTGCTACATTTCATAGCACGAGGGGTAATCCTACTAGATCAGCCTTCTGTTACGAATCACTCCGCTTTCTAACAGCAGGAAACGAAGAGTGTGCATTTACCCTAAGTAGTGAAGTGCAGCCTCCCAGCGCCACCTCCAAAGGCTTCCCTCCCTTCCAAGACCAGCCCCGTGCCACCCGAGTGGGCAGCGCCGCTGTCTCAGAGCCCTGCGTAGACGTGTCGCTCACTCAGCAGCTGCCCTGCGGGCGCTGTACGACGTGGCTGTACCGCGGTGGCCAAACACTGCCGGCCTTTAACCCTTTCTTTCTCCGGTGCCGGCGGGGGCTAGCGCCTCCCGCGACTCACCCCGCGGGTCTAACGCCGTGCCCTCAGAGGCGGAGGGACTCAGCCTTCCGCCCTCAGCCCCCTCAACCCTCAGTCCTCACCCTTCACCCCTCAAGTCCCCTCACGCCTCGCCCGGAGGTTCCCGCCCGCCGCCGTGACGCGGCGGCGCGAGCGACCCCGCACGAGACGCACCCCCAACCCGCCGCCACGCTCTCGCCAACACCACCTGGGCGAGCGGCCGCGCGGAGGCGGAAAGGGAATGCGGGACTTGCTGCGCGCACGCGCGCTCGAGGCTGCGGCACCTCTCGCGCGAGCGGAGCGCGCACGCGCACCGTTGAGACTCGTCGCGGGGCTGGCCCGCGCCCCGATTCGCCGGCGGGGCGCGAGCCGGGGTGGGGGCGGGGCCGCCTTAGACCGGCAGCCAATGGGAAGCGGGCGGGACGGCGGGCAGGGGGGCGTGTCCGGCAGCGGGCGTGTCCCGGGCGGGCGCGCGCTGTCCGGGCAGCGATGGCGGACGATGGGCAGGGGCGGCTCAGGACTGAAGGCGGCCGGGGTGGCGGCGCCGCTGCGACGGGCGGCCAGATGCTGCTGAGCATTGGGCTGCTGGCGCTAGCGCTGCTGGCGGCCTACCGGCTGTACCTGCGCTGGGGGACACGAAGCGGGCCGGGAGGCTCGGCCCGGAGGGGCGAGGCCGCCCCGCTGCCGCGCATGAAGCGCCGGGATTTCTCCCTGGAGCAGCTGCGCGAGTTCGACGGCGCCCGCAACCCTCGCATCCTCTTGGCTGTCAACGGCAAAGTCTTCGACGTGACCAAAGGCAGCAAGTTCTACGGGCCCGGTGAGACGGCGGGGGGGCGGGGGGCAGTCCCGGCCTGGCCGCCTGGGACCCACCGGCGGTGTTAGATTGGTGATGCACACCGGGTCTGGGTTCTCCTCAAGCATCCGTCATTTTTCCAGGTGCCTTGATTTGGATGTGCGATGTTTAATGCTATTTTTTTTCCTTTTGTCTTTTCTAGTAGGTTTCCCCAGTGCAGCTGAGCAATGCTTTCTTCTAGCGCTTACGGCTTAGGAGAGAAAAACAACCAGCTGGTTATTTATTTATGCCATATTGAGGATGAATTTTAATCAGGATAGAGGCAGGGCAGGGAGAGCTCAGGGGCTGCTATGTTGCTGCCATTGGGAAGAGTGCAGAAATCAACCCGATCTCTTAAACAGAAAGACAGACGATACTCCTCTTTGGAGAGGAAATGTGTATTTTGAAGGTTCAGAAAAGTAAGCTTCAAAGGCAATGTTATGTTTTCATACCCACATTGTAGCTTGTGAAACTGCAGCATGTTGTCTCGTAACAAACTGTTCTTAATAATGAGATGGGTAAACTCACCAGTGAGCACTGTGTTCTCATCTGATGCCAAAGGAAATGAGGGTTATGACTGCTGATAATTTTCTTCCTTAAACAATGGTGGTTTGGAAAACTTGATTTATTCAAACTATGCCGGAGTTTTCATAGTAGGCATGGGAAGCGTCCTTGTAGGAAGGGTGGAGGGGAGAGAGGATAACTTCCCTCTCCCCCAGGAAATAGTTCAAGTTAAGTAATCATTATTATTATTATTTAATAATCGAGGTCAAAAAACGTAAAACACAGCACTGGCATGTTACAAGTCTTTGGTTCTTAGTTGGGAAAGGACAAGCAGTTGTATGGTTGAACTGGGCTAGAATTTTGTAACTCTTGTTATCCTCGAAGTTTGTGACACCAGTTGCACAAACTGAAGCTGCTGTAATTGAATCAAAATGCTTTTTTGACCAGATACTGTCAAAGTTAACAATGGGATCTGAAGTACCCTGCCATGTGCTATGTTGTTTATTGACCAGTAAAGCTGAAAAAATGCAGTCTGTTGAGCTGCTGCTTTCATGACATTTAATCAGGTTAGTTCTTTTGTCTCTTTCATTGAGGGGTTTTTAAACTGAGACCTGTGTGCTGACATAAAATGCAGGTAATACATATGCTGCATGAACCTTAAAACACCAGTAAGGTGACAGATTACTCCATGAAACAATACTGAACCATGATCTAAACATTCACTTTATCTCTTTTGTGCATCAAACAGCAATTAAATGCTAGGCTTTCCACTGAAGATATCATTGGTGGTTCACACTGTCAACCTCTGCAGGTCTGTTGTTGTGAGGAAGCTAAAACTTAATGTTCTAGGACATCAATCTGCTTTTTTGGTAACTGTTGGCAGCTGGTTTCCTTAAAACAGCGCTTCCAGGCTTTTCGTGGAAAGAGACAAAGGTGTTTGGTTTTTTTTCTCCCCTGTAGTGAAAGCTTGCCTGTTTCTAACAATTGACATCATCTTTGTCTATCAGATCTGTAACTTCACACTAGGATAGTGAAGCTGAACCTGTGCATCATCAGCTGTGTGTTCTCTGCCAAACATGTTGATGTTTGAATCATGCTGATGTGGTTTCCCTCTTTGGATACACGTCGGAATTTTTTCTTGCAACTGTTTTGTGGCTGAAAAGGAAAATGCTAGTAGGTGGTTTGCAGGCCTCAAAAGATCTGAGAAGAGTCAGGTGGAAAAGTCTCCTACAGCTGGTTGAGACCTTTTCAGAAAGGCTTCAGTCAGAGTAGGCAGATGTCCACAGCAATTCTCAGGGTAATTTTATGTCTCATAGCTGGAGTGTGGCAAGGGAAATGCAAAGCGTACCAACAAAGCATGACCAGATTTTAACAGAAGAAAGAGCTGAGGGCACTGGCTTTGCTGATATTTCAGGCTTTGACCGTGAGCCTTTGGTATTTTGTTGAGGTACTGATGTGAAATAGAGCGTCAGCTTTGAAGACAGCAGAAAGCATTGGCTGAGGGCTCACTGTCAATTTTAAGTATAACTGGAGTGCTGGGTTAATGTTGAATAATGTGGCTGTCTCAGGTGGCTTCTGATGCCATGAAAATAAGGTCTGGTTTTTCTCCTTCAGTGTGGTTTGGATGCAAAGGTGTTTCTCATTTTTCTACTTACAGCAGAAAGTTAAAAAATGCACAAAGTTGTCATTAGTCTAGATTTTTGTCCAACAGTTGAGATTCCATTAAAGTTCCCACCAAACTTCTGACTTTACTCAAAACTCTCATGATTTTAAGTCACATCCAGTGAATCCTGTTATACTTTGGCCTGTTTCATTGAAGAGCCCTTTACATACATACAGTTAACGTATTTTTAGATATTGATAGACTGTTGAAGTCATCCTTTCAAACAACCATGACTGAAAACTTCACCTTCTTGAACATTTAATTGAAATGTTTTTCAGATTTTTTTAGCTTTTCTCATGTTGTCTTCTTTAAGCCTTACACAGTTTATCTCATCAGTATTCTCTTAGTCTTTGGTATGTCTAAGGCTTTTTAGCTAAGAGCAAGAGAAGGTTACATTGCACATTTACCTGTCTGTGCCTCCAAAACCCACTTTGTTTACACTGTACTCTTAATTTAAAACTTTACTTGCAAGTTCTTTTCTGAAATGCCGCTCTGTCCTGCAAAGATGCCCTTTGTTTCAACACCTCATTTAGGTGTATGAAATGCCACCTCTGCTTGTGCTCAAATGAGTAAGTGTCCTAGAATGCTTTGATTGGTTATTAATTTTAATTAATTGCCTTTTCCTTAATTACACACAAACTTTGAAAGAAATAAAGTAGGCAATTAGTGGTTAACTATTAAAAATATCACATAACCTGGCTTTCAGAGAAGCTGTTTTGGGATGATTTCCCATCGGTAATCACATCTCATGACTTAGGGTCTAACGATTAGTACCTTTTGTGTATGCTGTGTTGATTTTGTACCTTTATAACAAGACACAGTATCTACTATTTCATTTATTGCAACATTTAATTTCATGTTTGTTTTTATCAAGATTTCTGGTTATATATTTGTCAATAGAAGGGCATTGTAAGATTTAAAGTACTTTATGTCAGCAAGTCTTAATATTTAGCATTTAAATTGGCATACCACGGTAATGCTGTAAACAGGTTTTGATTAACTTAGCAAATACTTTGTGCGTTTATGAAAAATATATGTCTTTGAGCATGACAAAGCAAGATTATATGCAATCCTGTGTATGCACCTGTTCACATCACTTCTTGGTACTTAATGTTTCGTGATCTTAAAAAAATCAATTTCCCGACTTCCCTTCGCTGCAGTACATTGTCACTGTCAGCTCATTTCTCATCCCACTCTTGTCTTTCAAGTTGTCATGAAGATTTCTGATTTTCCAAGTTTGCCAGGAGAAATAGATAAGATAGTAGTTGTTCCTTCCTATAAAAATAATCCAGTGCTGTTAGACTTCCTTTGGAATTGAGTGCTCTGAACTTCATTGTGTCTCTATTGACCACATGATAACAGTGCTTTTCCATACATCCTTTACGAGGGTACGGTTAGAGTGAAATGTTGCAGGAGGGACATTATATATGATGTATTTGGACAATTCTGCTAAGGGTGACCTTATCTTAAGAACACAATAGGCTGAGGGCTTACAGATAAGTATGGAGGATAAGACTGGGGGAAAGAAGTGCTTTCTGTAAGGTGTGTGTCTTCTCTGCATTTTTGATGTTTGTCAGCTCTTTGGTGTCTGTGTAATGAGATGTCTGTCCCCCTGGGATTCAGCTTTTCAGAGAAACAGCATTTCTGGATAAAACGGAGTTCCAACCAGAAGTAGTAAAACTAAAAGGTGTATACATGCTGTTGGTCAGAGATTGTTTCCATACTTCTGGTTAAAGGGAGTACTGCCTTTGCCACCAGGATGGAGGGGTTGTTCTGAGCCTCCAGGCCATGTTCATGGAGAGCAGTGGCCAGTAAAGTGCTTTTGAGCAGGAAATCAGTACTTGTCTCCTCCTCTGCTTCTGCTCCTTGTGTCTGTCAGCATTTTCCTTATCTTTTTTTAAATTTCTTTTTCCTTTTTTCATAAAATCAATATGTTCCTTAAAACTAGAATAACTGTGTTTAATAAAAGGTCTCTGTAAATTCCTAGTTCCTGTTTAAACCAGTCATGTCCCAGTCACAGAATCGATTGGGTTGGAAAAAACCTCTGAGATCATTGAGTCACCTGAGGTTTGAGGGGCCTAATGAAGCAGGTATGCTAAGAGCAAGATATATTAGAATGTGATAGTGACATCATTGTTAGTGACATCTGGATGTTAAATCCAGTACACAGCAGCATCACTTTCATTTAATCAAAACACCTGGCCAGCATTGCTTGTCTTATTATGAGATAAACTACTGGCCAGAGCATTTGTTACTAACGCAAGATGTAGAATCTAGGTCCTTCTCAAGAATGGAACTATCTTCCAGGAATCTCTCGACTGCTCAACTACAAGCTCTCTTTGTAGTGCTTGTTGTCTACCCCATAAGTTGATTCTTGCACTTTTTTTTCCTAGAGAGGTAAAAAGGAAATAAGTGAGAGTGAGGCCCTCTGGCCTTATGCCTGAGGAGTCAGGTTTAGACCTCTGTTTCTAAGCAGTTTCCATCTCAGCTTGTAGACTTTGTGGATTGGGCTCCTAAGAACACATACTTTTCATGCAAATTGTAACTTAAAATTAACCCACATCTTTCCTTTCGTGTAAATCTGGAGCAGTAAAGTATGTCACCTTGAATTCCCAGTGATAAATGTTATTAGAAAGCTTCTGCTTTCAAGCTGCATCTCAAAATGGCTTTGTCTAATTTGTAGCTTTTTCATTCCCTCATGAAAGATGCAACACCGAACAAACACATGTCAGGATTCAGATGGAAAATGTGGAACAGCCAGTGGAGTTTTTGCTTTGAGCTGGAGTGGAAAAAGTAGGCAAACTGATGGAATAACGCAGTTGTTAATAATTTTGTCTGCAGATGAACAAATGTTGTCCGTGAATATCTAAGCTTCAGACAAAACTGGGGTTTATTTCCAGTGGCTGCATGGAGTCAACAGATGCAAAGAACATCTGGTACACTTTGCATATTTGGTGATTGCACTTCCTACTTGAAGAAACCAAAGCTGCTGGTTTAAAATGGAACCTTGTTAACCTGTGTGGCTTCTTCAGAGAAATCACGATGGGCCTTGTGAAAATGAATACAATTTTTAGATTACATATCACTTCATTAGATATAAAGGCCACGTGGCTGTCTGTGGTGTGATCCCTGCACTGCCCGTTGGAACAATCCAAAGTTCAGTGTACAGTGTTCACTTCTTTACTAGTCTTGTAGCAATGGTCTGGGATGTTCCACAGAGCTGGTACAGAACTGAAATAAATGGTCAGGTAGCCTCTTTGGTAACCAAGAATATCTACTCCAAAGTTGAATATGAGTATAGGTTTTGCTGGGGGAACTATTGGCCAGACTGGCTGAAAATTGAAATGCATGCTATTCCAGGAAGATCCAGTTTAGCCTGTTTTGGAGGAAGTGACTCGAAGCAGTGTTTCCAAATAAAAACTTCATACTTCAAAATTTTTACTATGGTGCTTTAGCCTAGATATATTCTTCCTTGCCTGTTGTTGTCTTAAAGTGTCTGCAAAGAGAAATTAAATCTTCATCTGAGAACCAAAACAGGGCTAGGAAGTGCAGAAATCCTGAGTGCAGGAATTGTAAAGGTATTTTTACTGTCTGAAGGGATTTTGATTTTACCAGTTGTGAATTGTTTATTGTGAATAAAGACAAATATCAGGCTGGAACACAATGTCAAGTTCATCAAGGCTGCCAGATTCTTAACTGGATTCTAAAAGGAAGTGAGGATCTGCAGGTGGTGGGTACCAATGTTTTGCATGTGTTGTAGCTTAGGGAAGGGTGTACTTTATACAAGGTGGAGTTGTAAGGTAGATGAGGACTTTATACAGGGGAAAATGCAGTGTATGAACATGGCGGTAAAGACGTGGAGTTATGTAGGCAAATATGTGGTCTGGATAATTGGTCTCAGGGCTAAAATAAACAAAGGCTCTGAACAGAGTGCTTTAATATTGAAACCCATGATGGGAAGAAAAGCATTCTTCAAGGAACAGCGTTTTCCTTCATGTAAGGCTCATAGCACCATGTAGCCAAGTAACATGTAGCAGACGTATTTTAATTCGTTTTGACACTTCCCTGACTTCCACTGTTGTGAGATGCCAAATAGGAGTGGGAGAGGAATTTTTTAAAGTCATAGTTGACTATGAAATAGCTAATTTGGGGATACAGCAAAAGAAAACTGAGATTTTGTGATAGGGTCTCGAAAAATCACTTTCGTTTACATTCCTATGCTACAAGCCTCTGGTTTTGCCCTCTCTTCAGTGTGTCTGTCATGTCATGCTGCAATCAATTATTTACAGCAGGAGCCAGTCTAAATAGGTGGGCAGACAAAAGGAAAGAAGGACTGTGGGTAGGGCTTGCAGAGTAAATTGCATCTGGTCATGAAAAAACTCTGTGGGAGCATGTCTAGGATTGCACTAATGTCTCTAACTCAGAATCATGTTCCTGAAGGATATTTTCTCCCTGGGGTTCTCTGTGCTGGCACCTTCCTAGGTGCTTCTCCAAATGCAATGAAATCTGATATGCAAAATACCTTTTTAAGACTGTTGCACTGGTATTTTATATAAAAGTGAATAGTAGACATGGGCTAATAGCAGAACCCCAGACCTCTTTGTTCTATGTTAATATAAAATACTGTACTTAAACCCTGTGTAGAAGTACCTGAATGGAAGCTTTAAATATTGAAGTAGATTGCTCATACCGAGTACTCTAAACTTCCCTTTAGCAACCGTGCAACTAAGGTGAAGCCAAGCTTACACCATTTTTTAATAATCATAATTCAATATTTTAATAATTATAATTATAATTATAATTCAATATTTTAATAATCATAATTCGATGTTTACCTTTTAGTAAAGGATGGGACACATTTCTAAGTTACATTTACAGAGCTGCAATGTGAGATGCTGTCTACTGAATCCAAAGGCTGATTTTTACAAGTTAGCATTCCATTGAGTGCTTGGACATGGCTCGATGGTTTCTCTGTGCCTTCTGAATACTTCTGTAGTAACAATCTGGAATGTTTAGATTCGGTTTCAGAAAAGTAAAAAAAATTGGTGTAATAGCATATGAGATATTTAAAAGATATTTGCAGAAATTTTGCCTCCATTAATCTTAATGCAAGCTGATACATTCTAAAAGCTTTCATGCTTTCAGTTAAGTGTATTATTGAGATATAAGGGTGTTCAGTGCTGATAAATATGATACTGATAAATATGTCATTCTCTTTTTAATAGAAATAATTGTAATCAAGCTGGTGGACCAAGAGGTGGCATCTCAGCAGGTGCTGTAAAACTCCACAAACCACTAAATGCAGGGTAGAAGAGAAGGGTAGCAGTGTGCTACTCTCTGGTTAGTCAGAATTTAGATAACACATTATCCAAATAGTAGGATTTTTGAAACACTTCAGAGAAAGGAAAAACTGGGGACAAAATACTGTTGGTGGGGATATTAAGTAACATACAATTGCTCTTAAAGATTTACTGACTGTGGTGTTTGTAAGAGCTGTTTATAGCTCCAGTTCTTCATGCAGAACATAAAAAACTAGATCACTTGAATGATTGCTATTTTGAGTGAAGCAAGACTTCTTGTTTGAAGAAACTGTTGTGTTGCAGATGATGGGCATCACTGCGTCTTAGCCTGTTCTGTGGGAAGTGACTGAGTATGCAAAATGCATTTGTACAGGGTTGATGTCAGTCTCTAAATCCTGTTTTGCAAATAAACATCTAATTCAGGATGCCAGTAGGAAAGATAGAGTTCACTAGCCCTCTTGCCTTTTTTTCTCTTTAGTACTCTAAATGTAGTTTCTGATCCCAAAGGTAGTTTTTGTGAATGTCATTCCTGGAGCTAAATATCTAAAAGGATGAGCACATCATGCTGTTGATCATTATGATTGTCTCTTATGGCCGGATTGGTACAGTGCAAACTTTCAGTTGATAGTTCATTCTCCAATACCTCCTTTTTGTGGAATTTTGCTTTTAAATCAGTTGGTTTATTTCCAGAGAGACAAGGGAATTGTCTTTGGCACACAAGACACCCTTCTGTTCTCAGGTCTGACTGTAAGCAGCTTACAATGCCAAGCACTCCGGGGTGGAGAGACGACACCAGTTCTGGTGAGGACGTAGTTTCTTCTAATCCATATGGTACTCGGGTTCCTTGCCTCAGGAATTCTTCCTGCTGCATTCAGCCTCTGTCTGAACCCCGAAGTCAATGCCCTGCAAGAGCAGATAGGTGTGGTGGCTGGAGCAAGCGGCCTGGGAGGAAACCAGCCTCTTGGATTGATTTCCCGTGGCTCGTCCTGGTGCAGAAGAGGTCTGAGGTGCTCCAGCAGGCAATAGAGGGGGTGAAGGACAGTGTGTTGCCACTTGCTTGTGTTCATTCTTGCCCGTGGGTGCTGCCTTCAGGCTGACGGCCACTGTCGAGAGGTAAGCCAGAGAAGGGTCCTGGCCTATTTATCTTCAAGTAGCAACCACTCTGTAGCAAGCCTTGGGCATCTCCCTGGTGCTCAGCTGCTGCAGTTAGTGCAGAAAACTTTAAAGTGGGTGGGTTTTTTGGTTTGCTTTTTGGTTGTGGGTTGTTTTTTTTTGTTTGTTTGTTTGAACTGATCTGAATTAAGGTATTTGGTTTTAGGTCAAGAAAATTTAACATATGCTTAAAGTCTTTTCCATTAATTAAAATTTGGGAAAGCCAGTTACCAACCTTATCCTGAAAGTTGTTAGTTTGCAAATCATCCAGTTCTCTTAGTAATAATACTTATTTTAGTCATTGCTCAAAATTTTATTGGCATATTTGTGCTGCTTTGCATTAGTCAAAAAGTACAGAGGAAGTAGTTGCTTTATATTCTTAACGTGACAATTTGTGCTGTTTTCAAGAGCAGTACAGGATAGGGATATGGAGGATCTGCTGCCCAAAGTAAGTGAGGAGATTTCCACAGAAGGAAGAAATGTCCCAAAAGATGTAGAAAGTTCTTGTGGTTCTATAAGTGAAGTGAAATTATTAACTAGCAGTCTTAAGTTATATTTATTTATAATAATGACTTTCTAATTAAGATGTCTATACAGTTTGGTTCTGCTAATGCCTGACTTGTAAATACCCCATGTTTTGTTTAATAGAAGTGCATTTCTTTTGAATTCCAGCCTCTGGTCCCTTTGGAATTTGCATCCACTGACGTGCATCAACTGACAGGGATTTTTCCAGATATCCCTTCAAAGTTATTTTCCTGGTTCTGCTTCTCTCAGCAGACTTTATCTCCCAGTGACATTAAAGATTGAATTGCAGTGCTGTTGAATGTCGAACAGCCGTGGCATTGAAACTGCTGCTGTTCCAGTCTCTAGAGAATTTTAATTTATGGCTTGGGCAGACAATGTAAAGAACAGAGATTTGGTTACCATAAACAAAGACTTGAAGGCATCAATTTTGTCTTTTTGTTTTCAGAGGGTCCATATGGAATATTTGCTGGCAGAGATGCCTCCAGGGGACTAGCAACTTTCTGTCTAGATAAAGATGCACTCAGAGATGAATACGATGACCTATCGGACTTAAATGCTGTACAGATGGAAAGTGTAAGAGAGTGGGAAATGCAATTTAAAGGTAAATTCTCAAATTAGCAGCACATCTTTAGCTTAAGGAAATGCTTTTAATAAAAATGACTGATTTGGGCTTGGGAAGCTTTTAAAGAGATGTTGACAATAATATCATTTATGCAATGTAACTTCGTTAAGAAGAGACCAGGGAATTCAGGCCTTTCTTCCGTAGAGAGCCTTTCACTATATCTTACTAAATCTCTTTCAACTTTTTAGTTTTATACAAGAAAACTGTTCTCTTAGCTCTTCAGAACAGAATTTCACTCTCAAATCTCATCAGCTTAGCTGATGGTACTCCCGCTTGCAGGTTGTTGGCTTTGGGTGCCATGGAATTATAATTAGGACTAAAGATTGTTTTAGCATAAAGGGTTGAACAAGTTTGTCTTGAAATAGTTTCTGACAAATATGCCTCAGGAGGGAGGAAGAGTCATTTTTCACACTGACTGAAATCAAAACAGGCTGAGGGACTGAAGAACAGCAATTTCAGCCCTTGAGTGACAAAGCTTTGCCTGATCAGCTGCGGGAGAACAGAAACAAAGTACTCACAGTTAGAGAAGGAAGGGAGCAGCAGTAGTAGAAAGAATGGTTTGGGAGGCTGAGCTTGCTGCTAAATTACCACCAATTCCAGTGATTCAGGTTAAGAACTGTAGTGTGTAAGAGAAAAAGTGAATTTGCAGTAGTCCATGCTAACAAGCAAATGCAGCTGTATTTGATTGTAATGGAATCATAACTCTCTTTCAGAAAAATATGACTACGTAGGTAGACTCCTAAAACCAGGGGAAGAACCATCAGAATACACAGATGAGGAAGATACCAAGGATCACACTAAACAGGAATGAACTTTGTAAACAACCAAAGTCAGGGGCCTTCGGAACTGCAACCTCTTATCCCCATCACAGAATGTCCTGCATCTTTGGGTACAGTTCATCTGCTGCGAAAAACATTCAACAGGTTTTGTACAAGGATATACTCACAAGTGAAGATTTGAATACTAGACATTCTTTGTGCTGCCAAATTTTTTGTTGCAGTTTATTTGTAATGTCTGGTTAGGCTTCGTTAGGGAAGAGGGGCCAGGGATTTAAAGGCAAAAATGCTATTCCTTTTTATCAGTAAGCTGAAGCCTTCAAGTAGTATATCTTACAAGTTCTCTAAAAGATGTGAGTCTTCAAGCTCAGAGGAAGGTTTGAATCTTGTTTCGTGTGTTTCTCCTCTAGCATTAAAGATGTACTCATGCACATCAGCAGCAGTAGGTTAGACTACTGAAGCTGGTGCTAAAATGTGAATTTCCAATTTTGTTTTGTATGTGGGCGTTAGTGGCCTCAGCAGAATACTTCAGTTCTCTAAGAGAAGTCCATGTAGATTAGGATGGGGATAAAGTTCATCCTTTTCTCAGAAGGATTGGATAAAACCATTTCCTCTGCAACAACTATTATCTGAAGCCTGCCTCTCCCCCCTTTTCCCATCCTCTAAATCAAATCAAATATTAATTGTGCCTTATTTCGCTTACATAGACTTGAATTGTTTTAAGGGACAGCCCCCAAATTGCGGTTTCATAGTCACTACAAGCAGCATTGAGACTGAAGTTGGAATGTTCTGTTGACTGGAAAGCCTTGATGTCATTCTGTGTATAGAATGTAAAAGAGGAATACTCAGTGTTACTGCCATATGTTAATACTACATATACTTAAATTAGCATTGTGATGGCCAAATGCATACTCCCATGCTTCTTTTTAATGAATTACAAACACACAAAAAAGTCACCCTTCCTCCTTTTCCAGAAGCTGCCTAACTTTTGGGAGCATAGCCTTCACACCCCTGTAGAATGAAGGGGCGTTGCGCGCGTGTGTCTGTGTGTGTGTCTGTCTGAATGCAAGATGTGGGAGGGATTGTTTCTGCAGATATTGTAAATACAAGTACCATTTTAATAAAGCATGTACAATACCACATGTGCTGTCAGACTTTATATAGTAGCTGTTAAGCAGAGCTGGAAATGATGAAATACAAAGGGGAAGAAGTCTTGGATATGTGAAGCATCCATCACTATTAATACTGCTCTTTGTCTAGTTGTTTTCCCTTTCAAGTCCCAGCTGTTGAGGAATCTTGAGGACTTACTCAGGTAAGCTGTATTTAAGAGAGTAAACCTATGCCAATGCATTTATGGTGGGGAAAAAGAAGTAATGTAAATAAAGCATTTTAGAAACTCAGTGTAATGTACAATACGAGGAATATGTCTCATGGCATTAATAGGACAAGAACAGCAGCTTTGTGGCTTATGTCTGTGTACCTCTGCAGATTTCACCTGTAATAAATCTACAGTAACAATTTATATATATACACATTCTGTGGAACTGTAAACTGTGAAATTCCAGAGTTGACTACTTTTTTATTCCTATTTGACTGAAAGAGATTTATATTGATGTAAATGAAACAAATAAACAAAAACTCCTCTGTTGAATCGTGTAACTCAAGTGTCCTAGAAGGCAGATTGAATGCTGTTGCTTGCATATCCAGCCTTGGAATAGAATAGTTTTAGCATGGAAGAAGTAACAGAAGTAGAGGTCTTTCTCCATAAAGTTATGGCTGCAGCGTCCTGTTCAGGCTGGACAGTTCTGAGAGGTGTGAATTCAGTAAGCACTGGCTTCTGCTTGGGTCACATCGTTATAAGCTGAGCAATAGTACAATATCCAGGCTTGGATTGAGTGTCTGCTAATCATCTAACTGCTGAAATGCTGGGCATGCTGCTGTAACTAACCACAGAAATATGTGGTTTAGATGGAACAGTGTAAGCTAACAATATAAATAAAAGCTTCCTTCCATAGGACAGGGGCTAGGAGTAATGAAACACCAGTTCTATATCTGGATGCTTCACTAGAAAGTTTTTTTCTTTTAACTAAATCTCACTATAAAAGGTTTTACCCTACAATTACAGTATGCCTTTCACTTTTAGCTGTTGCATTTCATCATGGCATCCAGATTGTCTACTTGTGGAGCAGGAAAAGGCAGCTTACCCAACTATCTCATAGGACAATCAGATAAATACTTTTTTCTGCATTGTATTTGGTAAAATACGCATGAAAATACACATACATGTTACAGCTTCTACCATACAAAGTCATGGCTGGAGGTTCTTAACACTGTCAATTTCTCTGCTCTTCACTCATTACAGCCACTAGTATTGCTACATCTGGCATAGCATTAGCTGTTCATCATGCTTATATCTGCTTGATGTACTAGCTTCCTACTAGAGAAAGAAAGGTAGTTACATGCACTTCTGCTGTTTTTTAAAAAATGTTGTAAAAGCATAATGCTTAAAATTTAACTTTTAGGATTGGCTGAACACAAGATGGGTAAAGCATGAGTTTTGTTTTAAAACATCTTAATGGTAACTCTGAGGAATACAAAACTTATCCCATGGCAGCAGAATGTTGCATAGACTTAATTCTGTATTTTGATGTCTAGTGGATTTAAATTACCATCACCCGTCCTACATACAAAGTCAGTAGTGATCTAAAGCTGATAATCTAAAAAAAAAAAAGTGCTTTAAAGCACAGAGTAATATATATAAAAAGTTGACATATACAAAGCATAATTGAGAATAACGTCAGATCTATCTAACCTTCAGTGCAGCTGCTATAATAATTTGATGGAGGTGTTCATCCTTGGAACATCTGTGTCAATCACTTGGTCAAAATTCACTGTTAAGTAAAATGCTGGGCAGGTTGGTACTGACTCTGTTAAATTTTGTTTAAGCAACATGAGGGTCTGGAAGGGAGAATTTCTCATCATCCATAGGAACAAAATACATTTTCAGTTAAATATATGACTTGTTTTCCTGGGCTAGACTTAGTGTTAAACTAGTTTGAACCATTGTTTGTTTTGACACTTCTGCCTCATTTGTACGCCACTTCCCAAAAATGCTGCATTATGGCAGGAAATATATTTTTAAACCTTCTTGATTTTAAATAAAAATTTACCATGTTGTTACTTGATCTGAACATCTTGAATTTCCAGTAAGGACTACAGAATTATCTTTTCACATGCTTGTACTTGTTTGTATCTTTTTACTGAGCTAGATCTACTTTTCCTTGGCTGAGGTTTAAGTTTTCTATCCTTCAGGGTTGGACACAGAATCTAAAATCAGTTTGGCACTCTGCTGATCTTGCTTCACTTTAAATATCTTAGTTCTAAGCTATATTCTAACCTTACTTTTCTTCCTGCAAAATCAGTTTGATTTTACTGTCTTCATTGCAAAGGTCAGGGAGCAGTTAAACCTTGCACAGGCTTTGTTTGAGTCTCTTTGATAATACAGTAAGAGTTTGTGGGGTTTTATTTCCTCTAGGAAAAGATACTATTCCTCTGTGTAGAACAGTACAAAAGATTTGGCTATTTATTCCTTTCCTCCTTAACACAAGTTAAGGAAGCCTTGAAGGCTTACTTACATATGGAAAGCAAATAAATAATTAGGTATGAATGTTACTGCTAAGTCTTTCTACTGGCTTCTATTTTACAGTTAAAGGCAAATGTTTCCTAAGGGGTGCTCACAGACTGGGTTTAAGGTTGCTTTGATAGAACCTGTGTGCCAAGGTTGGCTCAAATACAGGTGAAGGGTTGTTTCCCTGAAACCCCAAAAGCACAGAGGCTGAAGACAGCAGAGAAGAAAGCTCTTAAGACAACAGGTCAAGCAAGCCTAATGTAGCTCTGGGATTTATCAGGAAAAGATAAAGACTGATAAAGATAAAGACTGGCTATGCTCAGTCTCCTCTACCTGGAGCCAAGGGAGTGTCATTTGTCACCTCAGCAGTGCCTGAAGCAAAGGCTGCACAGTAGAGGCTGCTGTGAATACAAGCTGTTTTCTATTCATTCTAATGCTTTATCTCCCCCAGAAATCCAAATCCCTGTTGCACTTCAGGAGTACAAGTCACACAGACCAGGCTACTGCTGCTCATTATAGGAAAATATCTAGTCTTCATCAGGAACAAGAGCCAGCTTGAGTTTTCCCTTCCCTTTTAAAAAGCCTCTAGAATCCAATATTTTGAGCATGCCAGGAATCTTCCTGAGTTTAGGCAGGATAGTGTTTTGAAGTATTGGTATGGTCATTTCTCAACAGAAGAAACAAAGACAAATCTAGAAAGTCTTCAAGAAGCACATGGGAGAATTTTTAGACAAGGAAATGTCCAAGACCTGCTGAGTGTTCAGTAATAGACCACTGATAGAATACAACCACTCAAGTCAAGGTTGGATTAAATGGACTTAAAAGGCATCAGAAGGCATGCTGAATACACACGCAGGTTCAGAGACAAATTTATGGCCTTGCAACAAGGTACATCAGTTACTGAGAGGGGATTAACCACGTGAAGCCAGATAGATAAACAAGCAGCAATGTAAGTATTGTATTTCCCACCTCTCTGCAAGGAAAGAGGAGGAAGATTCAAGCCCATGGGAAGTGAAAGGGGCATTCCTGGAAGGCAGCCAGAGTTGTGGATGGACTTGGGTGGTGTTTTTGTCCACCCCACTAAAGGGACACTATCTAAGCAATTCCAGAGGGCAGCAGGTAAAGTATTCATTCTCTCAGGTAAAGTATTCGCTCTCTTTGCTTTCCACCATACTTATTACTCACCTGTAGTGGTTTTTTTGAAAATACCCAGTCATGTGGCAAAAACAAATCAATATTGAACTTGAAGAAAGCTGGCTCACATCCCAAGAACCACTTCAGCCCTTAACAGGCTGGGTTTCCACAATACCTCAGTGCACCAGAAATTCCTGTGCAAATCTACACCCTTACACTCTTTCAAGTTGTTTTTCTTCATACTTTGGGGGGGGGGAAGTTGATATAGAACACAATTAGGATTTTTTTGTTGTTTTTATAAAATATTTGAGGATAATCACAAAATTACACACACTAAAAGCTTAATCTGCACATTTTCCAATGAAAAAGTGAAAGGAAATATATTTATTACTTGTATATACAATTTCAATCCAAATTTACATTTGCATCATTTTCATGGATAGCAAAAGGCATGGATCAAACACAGGATTGAGATGTGTCACTTCAGCATATTTGTAGGATATTTACTTATAATCTTGGTATGTGTTTATTTAAATTTATTTAGAAACAGGCCACTGACAAAAGGCTGGATTTTGTATTGAAATGGCAGAAACTGTAGGAAGGTCACTGCTGCCACCCATTCCTTTCAATGCAAACATCCATCATTTGTTTCAGTGAGATTCACAAGACAAAGACTGAAAAATTAACAGTCTTGTTATAATAAAACCCCATCCATAGCTGTGCAGTCAGATTAAGGCATCTGTGCTAGACAGAACTTTTTAACTTTAAAGTTAACTGGAGTGATTTCTGCAGTTAACTAGCCAAAAGCTGGAATTCCTCTCACCTACCCCTGGAAGAGGTAAGTTATCCACTTCGTTCTTTCTGAGTCTTTAAAAACAAAGCAGTGAAGTTAGTAAGACATGTAAACATCCCCATCTTTCAGCTATAAAAATGGACTTGTATTTGAATAACTTATATTCAGTGAATTGTCTTTAGACCTGTTTGAAATCATTTAGGCTTAGCTAGCACAATTTAAGCAGAACTTAATTCAGATACTGCAAAATAAAGCAAATAAAATTTATAAGAAATACTTTGTTTCCCTCCAAACTAATTATTACTTGAAATATGGAGAAAAAAAATTAAAAATGATGCCTCTCCTATTGGAGTTCATAAGAGAATTCAAATGAAGACACCTCTCAAGCCCAGAATAATCTGAATAGTTTGCTATTTTAACAACCTGCACAAAATGTAGGTGAATGTTAATTTAAGACTCTATGAAATCAAAAGCTGAGTTTTCCCCTGTAGTTTTTTGTTCCTTGAGTTATTAAAGAACTAGTACTGAAGGAAATATCTGCAAAACTATCCCAGTTATATCCACTCAAACTCCATAATTAATAAAATGCCAACTATGGAGACCCTGAAAAAACCAGAAACTATATCTTTAAACAGAATCCAGAAATGCAGTTTCATATATAGCTGCGTGTTCTTGAGTGCTTTTGCACAAAAACATCCTTTTTGATAGTTAGGTTCAAAAGTAAACCAATCACAGAGATGCCCTCCTTTCCATTTAATATTCTACATATAACGTAATCTTTTTTGCTTTGGTAAAATACAAATGATGGGGAAATCTGAGTAAGGAAAGCACAGTAAATAACATGGTTGTTACCTTTTTTAAGAAATCTGAGCTGAAATGTAAGGCATCCCCCAAAGTATTTTTTGCATATGCAAGGAATGCAGTTCTTTGTAAACAAAAGCTTGAGAAAAGCAATACTGAAGCCAAAGAATCTTCCCCTAGGATCCTTCCAATGATCCCATAACCAAGAGCAACTCTCCTAGGGTGTTTTGGAACTACATCCTGTGAAAAAGAGAATCCAATTCTTTGTCATTCCATACGTTTTTAATCATGTAGTAGATTGGCTCGCCTAGAAGATCTCCAAATTAAGAGAGTGATGTCAAGGTTGATTCTCAAGAGCACGGGCTCATCCAAAGTCTATTTTTCTGGTATATCACTTTCTATGGATTTCGTGGCAGCATTGCTATAGCTCGTGGACGCTCGCACAGTATTCCCACTGGTAATGCTTCCCAGTGCCTGGGACTGACAGGGAGTGGTGGGTTTAGTGGCAGGAAGTATTTTAGAAGAATTAGACTGATGTCTGCGACGACCTGAATCCTCACCTGTTGCAGCAACTGGTCTCTTTCTGCCAGATTCTTCACTAATAGGAGGCTGAAAATAAACACGGGCAGCTCATTAGGTGTTTTGCTGTAAAGCCATTTTGCCTTTCCATACACTTAAAGGACAAAAAGGATTACGCCCTTAGGATTTGTCAAGCTGCCTTTTGGTGAAATCACGGACTGTTTTCAAATTACTTTGCAGTAAAAATATTAGTACACCAAATATTTATTTAAAATAGGTATTGAAACTTACCTCCACCCTGAAGTCCTCCAGTCTCTTAAATTTACTCAGGTATTCTTGCAGTTTAGGGTCAACGGCTGGAGTCTTGTACTGAGAGTATTTTAGGTAAGCCCAAAATTTTTCCAGTCCATACAGCTGACCTAGTAATAGAAGAAGATAATTTTAGCAGTTTACAAATACCAAATTTAATTAAAATCTTAATTATTCACTGGTAACTATATGTTTAGGGAGAACTGAAGACAAAAGAAATACAAACAAAAGCTGCGCTTGGGTTAGTTAACAAGTCAGTGCCAAGGAACTGGGATTATCTCCAACTAACATTACCCCAGTGTGAGCAGTGACAGGCCTGCGATAATTACCAGCTTCATAGTCCCTCTTTGTTTCTTCTTGGAAATCCTCAAATATTTCTTGTCTGAATTTCTTTTCCAGGCCATAGCTGTAAAATCTAAACAAGCATTCCAAGCCATACCTGGAACAGAACAAAGAAGTACAAAAATGTACCTTGTCTCTTTGGCTCAGAGAAACAGAGGTGGAGGAACTGGGAGAAAGGAAGGGAATAATATCCAAGAGCTAATGGGCAGCAGCAATTTCCTTTGTGGTCATTTTTTCCAGTATTTTTGTAAGGCAAGAACTGGTTTGAACAAGTTGAATGAGGTTAAGAATGTCTTCACCTACAGAAGGAAGAATCTTAAGAGTGTTAGTACAGAGCTGACTTGTCACAGTCAACAAGTTACAGGATTTTGTGGCATTCAGGACTGATTGCAAGTCAGGAAATGTTGCACATTTAGCTGTTCATCTGCAAAACACAAATATATACTGATTTTTGTTATTAAAATAACTTATACACACTGCTATTTTAAAAGATTTACAAAGAGTCAAAGACAATACTAAAACCAATCACTTCAGATACACGTAAACTTCAGTCATTGAAAGGAATGGTAAGGCCTCAACAGTTTTTAATTTCCAGGAAAAAATACCTGCAGTGTTCTTTTGCATCCCCTAGAGCAAGTTGTTTGAATTCTTCATACATTTTCTTGTTGAAGTGATCTCTCAAAAAAAAGGACCAGAAACGAAAAAGTGTGTTCATTTCTTGGGACTGGCCAATTCCCAACCGTTTCCTCTCTGGATGAAAAAAACAAAAGGGAAACCAAAAGTACTATTTTAAATCTTCAGCAGAATATTTTCAAGTGCTTTTCCTTTAGTAAACACACACAAGACCTTCTGGAAACTGCAGTTCAAATTGGAGGGTATTTTTTTGGTCAGGGAATGTAAATTCAAATGGAAAGCAGAGTTTCTAAAATAGAGGCATCAAATAAATTTTGCTTTCCTTTCCCAAGAAAAATTAAGGATGAGGAACAACGTGAAGAAAACTGGTATCAAATGACACGTGGTACCTCCTACCTAAAATTTTAGGAATTACATGGAGCATCTTACCCATTAAACACTTTCGCCGGTATTTGTGGTACACCTGTTGAGTAAAGCCATTTTCCTTTAACAGTTCATGAGAAGGGTGCTGAAATTTTGGAAGAGAATTTGGGGTACAGCCGTAACCTGCTAGTGGAGTTCCTTCTGAAGGCGAGGCATTGGAACTGCTGAAGAAAAAAGCCAACACATTTCTGATCCACAAACAGCTTTTCTACAGAATCAGTTTTCACCCATCCTGACCTATGCAAGGACTGTCAGAGTAGTGCAGTCACCTGATGACTGCTACAGTGCCTGCTGGGGGCCCAGTCATCTGATCTTGGATGCTCGTCAAGAAAATCAGATTTTGTACTAATATGTCAAAAAAAGAGGCAGTTTTGGACAAGGATAATTAAACATTACTGTCATGCTTGATTTTAAATGACCACTTAAAAGCAAAGTCACTGATGTAAACATCAGTGCCTCAAGTAATGTTACTGCTGCTATATCATGGATCAAACAACATGAACACCAGTCTGTCTAGCTTGCTTCCAGACAGTCTTGTATTCCATGTTTTTGTCCTTGATTACTTTTTCCTAGCTTCCACTATATTTATAAATTGTCTTTTATCACATCCTGTTTATCTATGAGAACTGAGAACTAACTGCAAACAAATTTTCCACAACAACAACAACAAAAAAATTACCTCAGAGAGGAAGTTCTAGGCCTGTGGTCCTTGGAATCCATCACCCAACCAACGTGGCATTCTAAGGGAGGATTTGTACTGTGGCGTGTTTTTCTTTTTCTAGGAGTCTAAGGAAGTAAATGAAGGATTTATTTCCCTAATTTGACTTCACTCATTCCCTCCCTCTTAAGACAGAGATCTAAAAATTTTATATTCTATTATCTAACATATTATAAAGTCAAAAAACTCCAGTTTCATAACCTAAAGGTTAGTCTTATATAACAAATCAAAAATTTTTAGGCACTAAACTTTCAGCAAGGACTTTTAAGAAAGAAAACTCCGAAAAAAGTTAATAGAAATAAAAAAAATTGAATATGGTAAATATTTTGGAGATAAAACTATAAAAGAGTACGAGCATTTAATTTTTTGCCTTTGAATTCTTGTTAAACTGTATGCACTAACATGAGTTTTATAGGCTTTTTCTGTTTGTTTTTTTTTAGTGTGTTTTTCCATTTACCTTTATATCAAAGGATCGTGCTTGTTTAACAACAGGGTAGAACCTGGGTGTTTTTTTTGGATCCTGTAGCCTTGGGGTGCGAGGTGTTCGCGGGATCAAGCCAGGGTGAAAATGGTGGGAATCTGGAACTGCTGTTGGCAGTGATCGAGCTATTCCTGCTTTTGGAGGTACTTCAAAACTTAGGATGCTACAAGTCAGTTCTTTTGCTAAATATGAAGGCAGGAAGGAGAAAGTGAGGTGGTTTTATTAAACTACTTCAAAGATGCTATTAGTATGTAAGCTAGTAAATGTTAATACTACCACTAAGAGGTAAGATTTGGACATTGTGACTGCTCAGTAAGGTTATGATACAGGTAGAAAATTCTTCTAATCTCACTTCCTTCCATCCCTGTGTCCCAGAAAATTGCTAGTTTACTTTACACATTGTAATTTCCAAATTACACAAAAAGTACCTGGTGCTGGTATATAGTGACAACAAAACAGACCACTGCCTTCAGATGGTCATAGGTATCCTGAGAAGTACAAATATCAGCATCGTATCATTCAATGGAAACAATGCTACCGAAGAACAGCTGATAGTTTGAAAAGTGAGCAAAGAAAAAGTCCCTCAGACTGCTCACTGAACCAAAATTAAAATATTACACAGGCAGAAAAACTTAAAACACCTAAAGAGTTGTTATTTATTCCAAAGATTCTAAAAAACAAATACTTTTACTTACCTTTCTGTAACCCTGGAGGTCCAGGAGGAACTTCTTGGGTTGGACCAGCCATTTCTGGTGCAAGAATAACAAATTCTTCCTTACTAATGAGGTTTAGCTTCTTAAAGTTCTCAATCTCTTGCTGAATTAGAGAAAGCAAATTATAAATGCAAAGCAGGGTAACAGAGATCATCCTGAGAAACAAGTGCATTTCATAAAGAGAAAGTAAGCCAGAATTAACACCTAAGTACCCATGCACCTGCCTCAGGTGGGACGTGTGTGTGTGCATGCTGTGTGTGAAAAATCTTGTTCAAACACTGTCAAGACCATAACAACAAAAAAAATATTCCCTCTTGTTGTTTGCTATTTCTCACTGTCCTCTTCATGTTTGCTGGTTTTCTTGGTCCATTTCCTTTGTAATAAAAAAAAAAAAATCCATATTCTGAAGTCTATGTTTATTTCTTGCTCTTATTCTCAACATTCATTTCTGTCTTTGTCAGCTTGTTTTTCCACCGATATGCTCCATTTGTCCATTAAGCTACTTCCCCTCTTTTTGCACAGATAAAGCCCCTTCGCCTCACCACTTAGAATGGAGTTACCTAAACACTATCCTTCTAACAAACTACAAAGCAAACAGAACTTTAATATAAAATTACCTTAAAATTACTGTATTACGTTCTTATCATTATCTCATCTCAGACCAGTGCTCCCTTCCCCGCTAGGTAGGGGTTTGCAGTTGTTATGAAACAAACTATTCAAAGAACAAGAAAATATTGGAAAACTTGAACCATGTCCAAAATGTTAAAAATAGTTCTAGAAAATATTCATTCATTGTTTTTGGTCAAGTCTCTGGCAAGGAAAACTTGAGTTTGCTTTCAACTGTAAAGATAATTCAATAGATCTGCAAATTACTGACACTTTTCTGTAGCATTTTACAACTACATAGCAGATGGCTGAAATTAATTTGGGAACTGTTTGGACAGACATGGTTTTCAGGTCAAAAATTAAGAGAATTACCTTCATCATGGCATCATTTTCACTCTGATCCATCCACAAATCCTGTTCATAATAGTACAAGCCATCATTAATGACTTTAGCAAGTTCTGATGTAATTTTTGCACGGCACACGTGGTTTCCAGTATGGTCTCCACAAGGATGTTTTTTCACATATGGTGGTGTCTGTGTTACAATCAAAATCTTGTTTACGTCCTGATCATCAATTTCATAATCAGAATCGCTGTCTGACCAATCAGTAAATTTATTCTTCTGACCCTGAATTTGTTCCATCTCTTCATCAAACAAAAACTCAAGTTCTTCTTGTTCTTGTTCTTCTGGAGGTGGGGGTGGTTTGTGTTGATCTGCTGTTTGATCAGGTATAGGAACAGTTTCCTAAATTGGAAAAGGTTTTATATTTGAATTGGATAATGATTATCCAAACTGTATTGCATTATCAAGTATCACATATGTTGATGTGAAAAATCTCAGTTTTCAGTATAATCTCAAAGTTGGCATTTGTTTATTTAAAAATAACTTAAAGGGCTTTAATTTTACCTTTAGTTTGACTGTGGATGCCCGATGCTTCTTCTTCACTTCTATCCAAGGTTCCGAGTCCAAATCGGGCAAACTTGTAGACAGTCCTTTAGACATTGTCTGAAAATTACTTGTTTCAGTGTTTTCCTTTGGACTCAGTGGGCTTCCCATTCTTGGAGAACTCGGTGCAGACTCTAGTAGTGGAAAACAGTAGTTCAGTTCCTGTTGTGGATTGTTTTGGCTTTGTTTTGCTGGTTTTTTAATTCTTTCACTGCTCTTTCTTTTAA
>NW_016690351.1:1832080-1839623 GCF_001604755.1 Lepidothrix coronata | reverse complement strand
TACCATTTTTCTAACTCTCTGGTTAACAGTGATCAAAGAATTTCTTCTCACTTTCAGGAGACAGCTTTTCACAGTTCATGCAACATTTCAGGATCAAATCAATTCTAAGAACTTATTTACATGGAAAGTTTCTAACCGTCTGTGAGAAATTACGTGTTATTCAGAAACAAGAGCAGCATCATTAGGGATGTGTTTTCTCCATGCCATTCTCTATCTCCATGCATGGGTGCATAACTCCATGTTCATTCTTCCCATTTAATTCCAGCCAACATTTTAGTAAAAAATTTTCTTGCCAAGGGTTGTCAGCGAACAAACCCATCTCCCTATTAATAATGTGAATGAGTTTCCCATCCAAAACAAGCATGCACCAAATAAAGAGTCAACTTTCAGCTACTATGAAAATGAAGCAGATTTTATGACTAATTTAAGATTAATATTAGTAATTCTACAGGACTGTAGTCCGTCATTCTATATTCTGGCAAATGGTCACAGCCATAACACATAAGAGACATTTTGATCTACTTCACATCAGCCATGTGACTTTGCATGTGCAAGGCTGGCAGGTGGATCAGCTGAATAAACCATTAACAAATGTACAACTTCTATTGTGAAATCAGTATCAGGAGGCAAATTTCCTAAGCTAGACAGACACTCCTAAAATTATGTTTCTATACAGTAAATCCTTTACCAGCATATGAGCCAAAAATTTGTCCTGGTATGAATTCTGGACAATTGATGAGCTGAGAAAAGTCAGTTGGAGGCAGGCTGCATGAAGGAGGACCTGGAATTGGCCACTTTTCTGGATCAACCCTTTTTCTTAGTCTCTGATCCACAGTTTCAACTTCTGTGCTGTCCTTTAGGGCCTGTGTGACAAACATACTTTAAAACCATCCAAAAAAGAAAAAACCCAACAACTTGGCCATTTATAGCCTCTTTATAAATCCTTGTCATTACAAACAGAAATTTTTCTTAACTCATAGCACTAACTTTAAATGGCAGCATAGAATTAACCAAGCAACTTCCCACATACATACTTCTGAATGATTTTACCTCCAAAATGAGTGCAGCATTTGTAGTCAGAGCTTGCATCCGACGGAAGCTGGCGATCAATGAAACAGGTAGAAATCCTTGTTGGTCCATCTTCCTCCTCAGAAAGAAGTCTCTTTCCAAATTTTCTGTGCTGAAATAATACTCACTGCAGAACGAAACATACAAATCTGAGCTTATTATAGGTTAAAGAAAATCCCAAAATAGCAACTCAGATTCCTTAATAAAGTCTTCCATTAAAAAACAGACAAAATCATTCTTCAACAGTTGTATCTTTTCAGCAAGACTTACAGAGCAGCAAGGATGCTTGACAGAGTAAGACAGACTTTTGACCCAGCACAGCAAAGAAGGGTAAAAATCAAAGCCTTGTTACATTTGCATATATGAACTACATAACCAAAACCTACGCTCCATTTTTCTTTCACCCACCCGCCTCCCTCATTACTTACATGAAAAGAAGGAAACAATATTCTCTTAGCCTCCATACAGATGAAGGACAAGTACTGCTTACAGTCAGGGCATAAGTTATTTCCCACACAGCAGTATCAGTGCACCTTCATCCTGAACTGCATCTTTTATTGTCTCGCTTTCCAGTGCATTAGAATGCTTAAATATCTGAGTGTTGAGGCACATATATATACTCTGAATCATCAAGCATGCTTGTGGGAAGATGAGAAAACAAAAATAGTAATGAAACTTGTCATGAAACTGTACCAAAAGGCATAACAGTTCATGGAGAAAAAAAGTCTAAAAGAAGCTATGATGATTACTGTATGAAGAGGGATAGGACATTTCAGAAATCTGATAATACCACAGAACAAAAGAGACGAGGGACAAACAGCAGAAAGACAAATCTTCAACAATGAAGCTGCTCTAGGAAATGATCAGGGTGTCAAGATGTTTTACACTTAGTGAAGAGAAAAAGTAAGGAATTCAAATCATGATCTGTCACACAGAGCAAGAGAATGAGAAAACATTCTAGGAAAAAGAATGGAGAAAACCCCCAATTTAATCATGACAACTAAAATCTAGGCCTTTCACAGAGCTTACACATCATACCATGATTTTGCACGTTACATCCAAGGAATACGACTCCTCATTGCGTTCAGGAAAACGCAGGTAGGAAATATTTAATGAAAAGCAATTAAAATTCTATGACATAAAAATAGAGGCAGTGCAAAAAGAAAACAAGAGGGTATTAAAATGCTGAGGAAAAAAGCAACACATGCAAATGAAGATAATTCTAATTTCAACAAAGTGTAAAACTAAGTCTCTCCACTGAAGTTTGGATCAAGGTCAAAGTTACCAAGAGGAGCGCACTTCGAAGCCATCATTGACCTAAGGAGCACCTTGATACCATTTCTTTCTCTAATTTTTTGTGGTTAAAGAAATTTGAAGCAAAAGCTGGCTATATGAAACACACAGAATCACACACAATATTCTGAGTTGGAAGGGACCCACAAGGATCATCGAGTCCAACTCTAAAGTGAATGGCCAGTGACCTTGGTGTTATTAGCACCAACCAACACTCAGCTCCAAGACAGAATGAATATAAAGTCTCAAAGTTGAACAACAAGACAGGACAAATGAAAACACTGCTATTAAATCAAAGCAAACAGAGAAGAGAATAAGGCTTTTGGAGAATTAAGTTCTTACTCAGAGCTAAGTATGATCAGTGAAGCAACTGTGCACAAAGAGTAAGTTGCCTTCAAGAATATCCTATTTACTGTTCTGAGCTGCTACATTCCTTTTCCCCTCCCAGTCTAGAAGATAAGCAAGCACAAATGCCATATACCAACATTTTACTAATGTTACCTTTACAGTCATACAGTAAAGGTAAAATCTTGTAACGATTCACCTAGTTAAAAATTCCACAAGCAGAAATGGACAATGACTGAACTTGACTCAAACTGCCTCACTTGATGTCCATCACTCTAGAAAAAGGAATGTGAAAGACCATTAATGATAAATGAAGACAATGCACAAGTTTGCTCCAAGTAGAGGGACAAACCTAAACACACACACACACACCCTCCAGCTTTTTTCTTCTTCCTTTTTCTCAGAGTCCCTTTGCTTATTCTTTAATTAATATTTGAACTTTTACTTATTTCTTTATTTTCTAAAGCGAGAGGACTTTTAAATAGAGTTCTGCATTTTGCAGACTGAGGAGCTGCTAAGCACTGAAACTTTTCAGGCTGACAACTTCGGCCTGTAATTAAGAACACAGAAGATATTTTTGTATGCAATACAAATATTACTCTCTTGTACATCAAGCTGGTTCCTGGGACAAGCATAAGCTGCTTGATAGCAGTGTGTTTTTTCCTGTAATTACACATCAACTCAGTTGGACACAGTCTCTAAGATTTCTCCATGTTAAGCACGTAAACTTTTAAAATTTATCCATTCACTAGGATTCAATCTCAATTCTTTAATATATCCTAATTTATCTTGGACTCCATTAGGAACTCTGAGACCTAATAGTTTTGTGTGGCTTTATTCTGTAAATACTTCCTTCTTTGGCATAGTCACTTTAATATTCTATAGCTAAATTATGAAAGGTAGACAAAGCCACCTCCATTTAGAGGTTAATAATAGGTAACTGATGAATAAAGTCTGTTTCCCATAATTTTTCATGTGATAAAAGAAGTGAATAGATTAAAAGAACTTTTTTCTTAAGGAGCATAAAAATAGTGAACCTATGTTCTAAACCTGCTCAAGAATCATTCTCTCTCTCTCTCATGGAAAGCAAACTCCATAACCAAACTGCCTTAGGAGTTCATATCAGGCAAGCTACCAATGGCTGTGGTTAGCCAGCCATGCCAAGTCTTCTATTAACACCTGCCAACCTCTTGGTGCTAAAATAAAATACAAATATACCCAGAAGTCAGATGTGACCAATGCCGTAACTGACATTTTTCTCAGCAGAGGGGGACATCGTCATGTCCTACCTTAGAAGGTCTGGATTCTACACTGCATGCCCAGAAATCTGGCCAACAGTGGAGTGGCTGTGCTCCTCCCCCACTTGTCTGAGGACAGTGCAGGCCGATTATCCTGACATGGGAGTACATGTCCACTGTCAGGTCTCATAGGGGGGCCTGGCAGCAAGAGTAACAAAAAAGACTGCAATAGAAGTTTTGAAGTTGAGAGCCACATGTCAGATACTTTCTGCCCTTAAAGAGGCTTTTTTTCTTCCTTTTTGCGTCAACTGCAACAAAAGAAGCGAGAATAAAATAAGCAAGTTGCTGTATGGAATACAAGGGCAATCAAAAACCACCACAGAGGCATCGCAGAGAAATGCTGTTGCAAGTATTGAGGATGAAATATCTGCCAGTGGTGGAAACTGTCTCTTTAAAATGAACTAGTGGCTTCCAGGCCCTTTTTGACTTGTCTCCTGGTGATAATCAGTCTTCCAGATGGTTTCTCATTGCCTAATGGTGTACACGAGAAAGTAAACATTTCAGATTATTGAAAAATCAAGTATCATTGCAAAACTACTCTCAGTTACATGTTTCAGGTGAAACACACTGAAAACGTAAAACTAACAAGACTTCTCAAAGTGAAATTGAGAGCAAATAAGGGAAACATCACCCAAGAAGAGCTTTATAGGCAAACAGACCAACAGTACTCAAAAGCACAAGCTCAGAGACATCCATATCTCAATTACATGACAACATAAAAAGGGCTGTGTACCATAAATAAAACAGGTATACAAGTTAAAGCCGGACTATAGCACAAGATGCAGAACAGCTTCCTTAAAATTCCTCCCCATTACTCATGTTTTTCCACCCCAATAATGAATAAATTTGAGCTGATACTGCTAATGGTCAAAGTTAACTTAAAAAGTTCAACTGAGATGGTTAATATCCATCTTGATATGGATAAGGATTCAACACTGTTTGAAATTAATTATTTTATCTTAACTAGATGTCAAAAAATATTTATACATTAAGCAATCGACTTACATTTGGTGTTTTATATATTCCTTGAGAAGTGCTTCATCCACAGAATACATCTGCACTCCTGTTCCATCACCATAGTAATACATCACACCACTGTTAAGCTCAGGCTGAAATACTTGGTCAATTCCTTCACCATACAGTTCTTGATAACCAACTGAATACTCAAAGTTCACTTCAAAATAAAGGAGAACATAAAAGAATAACATGAGAAAAAGAAAACAATAACATTATAAACATAGTTTTAAATTTTTGTCTAAGTATCTATTTCTTTGCATACTGCTAGGGTTTCCTCTGCCTCTCCCTCTTCCTCTGCCTCTCCCTTTTCCTCTGCCTCTGGAGAATCCTCGGATGCTGCCACCTTCACTCCTCACGCTGCACACATCATCGTGGTCATCTCTCTTTTCTCTATCACGACGCCAATCTTGAAGAGAAAAAAAAGCACATCACAATTAAACATCATGGTGCCAAGAAGACCCTTGTAACAGAAGAGTTCTCAGCTTGCACCCAGGCAATCCATAGACCCGGCTGTGCTGGCTGAGACAGGTGGTCAGAGCTTGACCTGCAAGAGAGAAAGGGGGAAGCTTCCCAGCTGTGCCTGAGGGTGAGTCAGGCAGGAGGTGTTAGCAATAAGGAGGAGTAAATGGGTTGACTGGCAGTCAATCCAAAATCCTTCTGAAGCAACTGGACACTGGTGCCAGCTCAGGAATCACAGAACCTATGATCAACATGGGACAGGAAGGAATGATCATGAGAATACAGTCTCCTCCTGCAGACAACTCCCAGCTGGAAATCACAGAATTGTAGAATGGTTTGTGTTGGAAAAGACCGTAAAGACCATCCAGTTCCAACTCCCCCTACCATGGGCAGGGACACTTTTTGCTAGACCAGTTTGCTCAGAGCTTCATCCAACCTGGCCATGAACACTTCCAGGGATGGGGCATCCACAGCTTCTCTGGGCAACCTGTTCCAGTGCCTCATCACCCTCACAGTAAGGAATTTTTCCTAATATCTAATCTAAACCTACTTGCTTTCTGTTTAAAACCATTTGCTCTTGTCCTGTCACGACATGCTCTTGTATAATAGTCCCTCTCTGTCTTTCTTACAGGCTCTCTTCAGGTACTGGAAGGCCACAATTAGCTCACCCTGAAGCCTTCTTTTCCTGTTTGAACAAACAGGAAAATTCTCTCAGCCTTTCCTCACAGCAGAGTTACTCCATCCTTCTAATAAACTTGGTGGCCTCCTCTGGACTTGCTCCAACAGGTCAATGTCCTTTCTGTGCTGGGGACCCCAGGGCTGGATGCAGCACTGCAGGTGGGGTCTCAACAGAGCAGAGCAGAGGGGAAGAATCACATCCCTTGATCTGCTGCCCACAGCGGGCCAGGATACAGTTGGCTTTCTGTGCTGCCAGCACACATGGCTGGCTCACGTCCAGCCTCTCATCCACCTGCACCCCCAAGTCCTTCTTGGCAGGGCTGCTCTCAATCTGGTCATCCCTCAGCCTGTGTTGATAGTCAGGGCTCCCCTGATGCAGATGCAGCACTTTGCCCTTGGCCTTTAAGGCTCCCATGGGCCCACTTCTTGATCTTGTCCAGGTCACTCTGGATGGCATCTCATCCTTCAGGTGTGGCAACCACACCACTCAACTTGGTGTCACCTGCAAACTGCTGAGGGTGAATTGATCCCTTTGTCCAGCTCTTGATGATCCTACCGGGGATGGGATTCCCATGGCAATGGTTTTCTGGAGTCTCCTTTCTGTTCCTAGAAGCCGCTGCCTAACACTCGCCTGACTCTGCCCATCTAACAGTCTGTTCTCTGCTGGTCGTACCCTAAACCAAGACTTTTACTTAAAGAGGCCTTTTTGATAACACACACAAATCTAAGACAAGTCTATAAGAATACATGTAAGGTTTTCATATAAATACATGGTCTGCACATAGCAAGGGAGGGCAAGGGAGAAGCAGAAGAAAGGAAAACAAGCAGGTCCAAACCAGACCCCAGGGACCTTGGCTCCACTCACCAGAAAACTTAGGGACGGGTGTAATTCTCACTTAATTCATTAGAGAAAAGGAAGCCCCTCTCACACAATTTCTTTCTCTTCTCCTAACAGTGTCAGAGACTTCCATGTTCAGTTAGTGACCTTTGCTTAAAGTTTCTTTAAGTTGTAATTGGTAGTCTTCCAGATGCCAAGGGACCACTATGTCAGAGGAATGCTGAGGATACAGCCCCTACTTCATCAAAATGAGAATTGCTAAATTTAAGAAAGGACTGACTAAAGATATGGTTCTTTGTATTAAAAATATTGTTTTAGTATTTTTAATGAACCCTACAACACATGTATGCTCATGTATTCAAGCCATGTATTTTCTGTCAAATAAGACTCTGAATTTACAAATATCATAATCTGTATGTGTGTGTCTCACTGGAAATTTGGACCTTTGCACTTGTTGCCCTCAACCTTAGAGATTCCAAATGCATATGTATTACTTGAACTATTTTCCCAAATCAGTTTAATTTTTGCACCCTGAGAGCACCTGTGG
>NW_016690351.1:1806654-1832040 GCF_001604755.1 Lepidothrix coronata | reverse complement strand
AGACACATATTACACCTTCATGAGCAAGTGTTGTGTTTAGCCTGAAATGCTGTTTTTTTTATTTCAACACAATGTTTCTGAAAAGAGCAAGAGATGTTCTACATTCTCTCACACTGAAACTGGTCTCGAATCACTAGAGCCTTGAGGCAGAGTTCACACTACATGTTTTTAGTCATTTGACCATCCTGAGAAAAAACTGCTCAAGAAAGTGATAACTGGTAAAAATCCTTCCCCTGTCCGTCCCTCAGACATCCGGATCAAACCCTTATATCCACATTCCTAAAATGACTTCATAAATTCCATCTCAGTAGCATGCAGTACTTATTATAATGAGCAAACATTTAAACTGTTAACATATATTGCCATTTTAAAATTTAAACCAAAGACTTACATTCAGCCTAAGATTTCTGCCACCTGACAAGCTATATTCACAATACCTGACGACCTGAAACAGTACTAGCTGTGGTGTTAGTGCAACTTTTCACATGGCCATGCTGAGAAACAGGTTATGGAACTGAGGTCCAGCTTAAAGGTAAAAACGACATCACTAGAATTGCCAAAGCAGAGTTCAAAGTGTAGCTCCACAAGCAGTTGCTCTGGTACCAACAAGTTGTGGGAATAGCAGCAGAGCAGGACAGAGCAGATGCCTTCTAAGGCTATTTCCAAACATTCTGCATTGTAAAACTGTGGGACAAGATTCTGTAGGGAGCCTTGAAGAGGAAAATATATGTTGCTCGTTATTGGGAAATATAAACACTAGGTTTTACTTAGTATAGGCAAAGCTAAGTTTCAACATAAACTGCCAGCTCACGTGGTATTTTACTTTATTTGCCACCAATAGCAAGACCCAGAGATTGAGAAGTACTTACTTCTTGCTTCATTCCGTCTGTTGTTATGAGGTATTGACTTGTTTGTTTCCAGCAGAAATCTGGAGCTCATTCGAGAGCCTGGTCTTTCTTGGCTGCCTGACCTTACATCGTCCAAATGAAGTGGCACCCATTTCTGCTTGTTACCTTGAAAAGTTAATATATTACTCTTAATTATACTAATACTTGAGGTTTCAGCTCCTGAAAAGATTCTATAGAATTCTTCATGTAAAATTAGTAACAGTTAATTTCAAAGTTTAAAAACCAGAAGAAGCTTAACACTGAAATTTTAAGATATTATGAATGATTAAATAATAAATTCAGTGTATAAGAATTTCTCAAACTGAAATGTAACCTTACCTAACTTTTAAATACACAAAATAAAGGCGAACCTTTTTATTTAACAAACTTTCAGATGTAAGCTCCATTACCAAGAATTTATAGTACATGTAAGTGTATACAGTAAATATGTTACTATATAATTTCACAACTTGCATATGAAATTTAGAGGTAACAAAATAACATCTAAAGTTAACCAGTGCAATAAAGATTTCAATCAAAAATAAAAATTTTCCTGAGAATTTAGCTGTGGTACTGTATTTTTACCTCAAAATATTCAGACTAAGTTCATTCACATGCATCAAAAATCATTTGCAAAGCTTTATTTTGTTGTAGGCTGGCCTAAAATGTCCACTACCCATTTTTTCTTTAACTATAATATTGATTATAGTTAAATTTATTTAACTATAATATTGGGCTTCATATTTTTGTAGCCAAGAAATAAGTAAATATATAAAATGCGCTTTCCACACAGGGGGAAAAAGAAAAATAGGCTGTGCCTGTGGAATGCTTTGCTTTAGATTTCCACTTAGACTGAAAAAATCAAAAGCAGTAGAGGATTTGTTTTTCAATATATACAGGAAGATTAACAAATCTAAACAGCAAAGGTCTTTAGAATCTGAAAAAACACCATCCAGGAAGCAAGATAATAAAGCAGCTGATGGCAGCAAGATCTTGAAACTCTCTCCACTGTTCATCCAGCCTACTCTAGTCTCCTGACTAAATGAGATACAGGTTTGTTTCCCATTTTTAATGTAACAGATAAGATCAAAACGAAATAAATAACCTGATTTAGTTTTCAAATGATAACTTCAACATATAAGCTAATAGTAGAATATGAAAACCAAAGCGTTAGTATATACAGTAACACACACACACACACACACACACACATATATATAAAGTTAAATTAACATAGTGCTACCTATTTAGGAAAATAAACATATGAGAGACAGTAACAGACTGTACAGCCACGCTAAAATCTTCAAGAAATTGTCAGAGCTTCAAGGACCACCAACAGGACACAAGCTGCTTTTCCCCCAAAACTCCTACTTGACTAAACAAAACACTCCAAAACCTGAGAAAGGAAGCCTTGTTTAAGCTTTCTAGTGGAAAGCAGAAAATATTCTGTTATCACCTAGAAAATGCAAAACATGAAAAGTTTCATCAAGTCATTCAACTGGAATCAATGTAACTGTATTAACAGTGACTTACTGCATTATACAGAGTGCCCACACTGACCTTTTTTCCTTTGGTTGTTAGTTTGAGCTTCATCTTCACTAGTGTTATCTGCCAGACCATCTGGCTTTGCCTCTGGATTGTCCTTGATTCCATTATTGCTTTTTTGATCAGATTTCTCCTCCTTTTCTCTTCTATTTGTTGACTTCTTATTGTGACTTACAGTCTTACACTGCAAGAGACACAGGTAATTATTTCTGACAGTACAGCTGATAGCAAGAGGCACACATTTCCTTTAGCTATTAAAATTCCTTTATTATTACCTGTTCTCAACCTCTTCAGCAGGGCGAGTTTTAAAAACTGTTTTGCAAAGTCTCACTTTAAATAGTTTTATCTTCTGCTAATTTGGCAAGACTGTAAAATTATTTTTTAGACTAAGAAAGTTTTTAACAGAAGATGTAAAATTACAGAGTGAACAATCATGTTTCAATCCTTTAGACATGAAAATTTATTTCATAGGAAAGAAAGAAATATTCTGATCAGTCCCCACTATTCCAGACTGATTATCTTTAAAAAGCTGTGCTCACAGAATACTGAATGCTAAATCAGAAATCCCCATGATGCCGTACAATCTCAGCAGCCCAATGTTCATGTAAACTATAAGCCATTAGGTCTTAACTCCTACAATTCTGTTCTACTAAAACAGAACATGAACCAAAGATCAGAGGATGTGGAGGTGTATGGTTACAGATTTATTTTTTCCCACATTAGAATATGGCATTTACTGGGAACTGTGTGCCTTTAAGTAGTGCCAGCATACTGCAGATCATCACTTCCCAGAGATCCCACAGAATAAGAGGTTTCAAAGAAGGCAAAATGACCAGCATTTTAGCAAAGAGTGGGAAGTTTAATTTATCCCTGGTTATCAATCCAGGCTGGGGCACGACGGGAATGTGAGCAGATCTGCCGAGAAGGACTTGGGGGTGGTGGTGGATGAGAGGCTGGACATGAGCCAGCAACATGTGTTTGCAGCCCAGAAACCAAATGCATTTGGCAGCAGGTCAAGGCCAGGGATGCTGCTCTTTTGCTCCAGCCTGGTGAGACCCCACCTGCAGTGCTGCATCCAGCTCTGGGATCCCCAACATAAGGACATGGGGACCTGCTGAAGCAAGTCCAGAGGAGGCCACAAAGATGATAAGAGAGCTGAAGCACCTCACCAATGAAGACAAGCTGAGAGCTGGGGTGGTTCAGCCTGGAGAAGAGAAGGCTTCAAAGAGACCTTACTGTGGCCTTTCCATATTTAAAGGAGGATTATAAGATGGAGACACACTTTTTAGCAGGGCCTGTAGCAACAGGGCAAGAATAATGGTTTAGTAATAGTTTTAAACTAAGAGAGAGTAGATTCAGACAAGATAGACTAAGAAATTTTACATGATGAGGATGGTAAAACAGTGGCACAGGTTGCCCAGAGAGGTGGTAGATGACCCATCTCAGGAAACCTTCAAGGTCAAGTTGGATGGGGCTCCGTGCCTCTTGCTCTAGTGGAAGATGTCCCTGTCCATGGCAGAAGGGTTGGACTAGAAGACTTTTAAAGGTTCCTTCCAATCCAAACCATTCTATAATATCTACCTGCAAAATGAAGTGTTGCAGAGGCTTCTGCCAAAGAGAAAGAATTTTCCTATGTTGTGGAGACAGCTTTGAACCTGCTGGAGTACATACAGTAGATGCTGCAGCACTACGCTGTACTACACTGTATTTAATTTGAACACAAAGCCTTCCCTTAGACACAATTAAGTTTAAATACAAATGAAGGGTTATTTTGTTTTACAGACACTATATGAATTTGGACACTTCCAATTACAAAATGCACGTTGAACCCAAGCCCATGAACCCAAATATTCTGGTTTCCCTCACTAAGAAAACAGTAAAAGCATCACAGGGACGCTGATGCAGAACTACAGCAGAGTGAAATGTCCTCACTCACAATAATCTCTGCTCTCTTCTTGTTTCAAACAGCATCAGAGAGATCTAAAATATATTATGCATTTATCACTTGAGATAAAGGGAAAGGAAGATAATTTGATGGAATAGATGTTAACTTAAAATCCAAAATGGAGGGAAATATACCAGAGGAATAGGATAACTAAGCTGTCTTAAGACAATAGGCACAAAGCATTCTGAGCCATAAGAGAGGGCAGTATGTTCACAACTCCAAAGGCCTTCTCATCTATGCATAAACAGATGAAAACAGCAGAAAAGGTAAATAAAAGTTTTAAAACAGTGGAGTAAATAATATGGCACATTGTACATCCATGGTACACCACTAATGAGTGTATGGTATGAGCTTGTGAAGGGTTTAGAAGTTCCAGTATCAGTGCTGATAGTCAAGCACACAACAGTATCCTGAATTATTGGCAAAACTTCTGCTGAAACCCTACAACACCAAAAGCACACTCTGGGGAGAACAGTATTAAACAGGTAAGTCGACATGGTTTTAAAAAAAAATAATACTGAAGATAACAAAGGATACTCACTTCATTGTTTGCTATTTCGCTTGGTGTTGGCCAGTTCATGATATCACCAAAATCATCAGCCTGCAAAGACAAGAAACAGTTTATATTACTTCCTCGATTTAGTCCTTTTTAACACATGAAAAACATCAGTTGTGACTCAGATGGCCAGACTACCCCTTGGAGTAGAAAGGTTAGAAGTAGCAGTTTTAAAAAACAAGAAATACAACAGAAGACAAATGTACAAATTTTGAAAGAGGTCTTATGACTTTTGAGCACACATAAACAATTGTCAGATTAAATGTGGTCTTACACATAGCTTCCTATTTGATTTAAAGGTATCTGCTGCTTAAGGCTTTTAGTTTTTGGAAGACCTTTGAGGACCAACCTAAAAAGGGGTGGCTGTACAAAATTTTAGAAACTTAATTTTTCAATAAAAAGATTCAGTGTTTCCTTGTTGTCATAATGGTAATTTTATGCACATAAAGGATGCAAATCACTTAATATGCAAAAAGGATTTCCAAAACCAATCTAGCACCACTTGTGCTCAAATGATGCTGTTTCTTTGCAGCCCCTTCACATTTTCATGTAATCCTATTAATTTTTTAAACAAAAGTGCTTTTCTTTATTCCTCATACACATCAATTTAGCATCCCTCCTAATTTTAAATTTCCCTTCCTTTTTTTATTTGTCTCTGTCTTCAAAATTACCTATTACCAAAGTAGAACATAACACTTCCAGTTGTAACTTCAAAATACCTTGCTATCTTTTTATTACACTACTATCAGCTATTTACCATATTGAATATTTACAGCCAGAAATACAAACCTTGCTGCATTTCCTTGTCCGGGGTTTTGCTGCTTTTATAACTATAGTGGAATTTTTTAGTTCTGAAAAGGAAGAAAAATATTTTCAGGTGAAGAATTAGACTGCACTTTAAACAAGTAAGGAAGGTATATGTTAACAACTCTATTTAACTATCTATCATACTACACCAAAGGTTTTTTTGAGGCCTTCATATCAAAGTCAATGAACATTTCCATAAAGTCACTAATTACACTGAAAAAGTCACATTTATAAAAAGTGCAAATACTCTTGAAAAGCAGGTGTACAAGATACCGCCTAACACTGTATTTAAGCATCTGTTCAGCTAATAAGGTCAAGACTATCTCAAAATGCTCATATTTTAACTTAAGTAGCAAAGACAATAAGCCCCTGAAACACATTTAAGAAGTGCTCTTAGTAGAAGGTATATTTATAAGATAGAATTTATGAAATCTATACGTATGCAAGCATGCATGAAAAAACCCACAGAAGCAATTACATATTCCCAAATTCCTAGTAATTTCCTTTTGTAAGTAATTACTCAAATGCCAAATAAAGTTTAGCCATATAGCTCAAAATCAAACTAAGGCAATTAAAAAAAATTAAAAGAGAAAATTACTATAAAACTACATTAAGACTGATAAATTTGAATGCCCAAATTTCACAACGGATATGTTTATGATAAATGTATTTGGTCTAACAATCTGGAACTTACATTGGGAAAAAAAGTCTATTTAAACTTCCTATGTCTTAACACATGTGCAATTACCCTTTTGTATATGACTCTGATTTTCTTATTCTGTCCAATTTTTCCCTACCCTTCTCAATTGCATTCTACTTTTTGCATTGAGAATTCAGGGGAAGAAAACCCATTAGTACCTGGCAATTTTTCTTGAAGATTAGAACTGACAGTTAAGAGGAAACCATCTCCTAACTTCTCTTAAGGCCTGCTTATCCTAATGCATGTTTTTCCATACAGAAGTGGTCACAACCATTCCTTGAAATTTCTTCAGTATTTTATTGCAAGACAAGCTTGAAACATTGAACATGACTAATACCACGAGTGGATTATTTTATACAGGGATAACATCACCTCCTCAACCTTTATCTCTTTCACATCCAGTGACTAATCTTCCTTATCGCAGCTTCACACTGGGAACCCCACCCTCATGTCTCAGTGACTCTGAAAAGCCTCTCTGCCTGCTTCCTGGAATATACTGCGAATGTTAGAAGCACAAACTAATGCATAATCCATATTCTGCAGTAAATTTTAATACAATTTATAGTTATATAAATTATATTTCATGTATATACTATATGCGACTTGCACATCTCACAGGATGTGAACTCAGTGAATCCTGTTCACCTTGGCTACATCATTTACCAGCAGGATTTGCCTCTTCTACAGATCTACTTTTTAAAACAAAGACAAAACACACCCCCCCAAACTGCCTCTTTTGTGTCATTCAGCATCAATTAACTTTAGACTGAGAGCTTTTAGAAACATACACTGATAGTGTAATCCTAATTTTCACTTGTCATTCAAGAGTAAACTAATTGCCCTTAACAAAACAAGAAAAACTGCTGTGGAGGTGGAGCAGCAAACAAATTTGTAATTTTCTCCAACAGAACTGCCACTTACCTGTACAGGTAAACCGACTGGCCATAGCACGGCTGTAAACACACATCTCTGCCCAATTACCTTACCGAAGCCCTTTTTCCATCTCACAGCACTTTTACTTAAAATTGCTGCTGCAGGGCTGCTCTGTCAGAACTTCTACTCTGTGTGTCACTAGGGTGTAGCAAGGCATTCAAAAATTTAAGACTCAATGTTGCTGCACTATCTTAGTCATTAAATATTAGATATTACGCCAGGCAACAGAAGAGGCTATCTGAATAGAGTAGAATGAGACTCAACTCGTTTTAAGGAATCTCTTCTATCTGAATGGAGTAATCTAAGACTTGGAAGATGTATTTGCAAACTAAACAAAAAGAAAATTAATATTAGGCAACACACCGCCGGGTTGATGATGCCCTTTCTGAATTCAAAGGCTTGATATCTCATCACACTCTATACTTCCCTACCTGACAACAAATCCACAGAGTTCCTTGTCCTCTCAAAAGAGCCATGCTCAAAAATAAACTGAACAGATCTTTCCTGGCTGGCTTTCTAGGACTTATCACGTGGGAGTTGGATTTTAGTGTGAAGCATGAAAGGGAAGATAAAGGGACAGGAAAAACAAAAAAGGAAGGTGGAAGAGCAAAAGAACTTAACAACTGATCACTTAAAGGTTTTACCCAGGTCACATCTGTTCTGTTGTCATGAACAACCTAATGCCACTGTTCAGGCAAAACTTACTCTAGGCCATGTTCAGATAAAAGCTCTGTGCTTAACATCACTCCAGGTTTGGTTTCAACATCACATAACAGCGCTGAGTACTCGGAAATGGCACCTTTAGTACATGGCTCCAGCAGAATTCAATAAGTCCTTCCAAATAAACTATTTCACTAACTATTCCAACCTAACTGTATTAAAATGGTTCATTCTGTCATATGCTACAAGGAATCTGTTCGCTAGTGGCATGCTGTGTTGATAAAAGAATTCAGTTATCTTCAATGACTTTACTTCCTGGGTTTCAGCTTTGAGGGTGTGGGAGAAATTAAATAAAGTCAAGGATGAGGCAGTTTAACTGCCAAAGATCTCCTTTCAATCACTGAACTCCATCCAGTAAAGATGCCATCCACATGAAAACAGAAATCAGCTTTCAAAGCCATTTTTATTATGGTTCTTCCAAGTCTCTTAGTAGACCATCCTAACACAAAGTATTTTCTGTAGAAAGATGCGGCTGTACAAACATGCCAAGTGCAGTATAGAAAGACACATGGAATGACGGGTCTGAAAAATGAAAAATAAATTTTGGAACCACCAAAATCCTCTAGGACAATGACAATTGAGAAGGAAAAGCAGACTGGATGGCTGTGCAGAGATAAGAGGAGTAAAGTTTATGCTTAAGATGTATCCCCAAAGTACTACTGATCACAAGGCAAACTACACTTACAGTAGTAGGACTTCAGAATGGATGGTTTGAAGCTCTGCAAATAACTTGTCAGCAAGTAATTTTTCCTGATGAATAGCGAGGTATGATATTGCAAATTTATTCTGAAAGCAAAGTCTACTCATAATAGGTGGAACACATTCTAATTTAGATACAAGCACAGTTTATGCTGTAAGACTTTCTAGACAATATCCAAGTTTTATTTTTACTTGGACTGCACATGGGCTTTCTTTTGTGAAGGAACAACATCACATAAATACCAGAAGTGCTTCAGGGAGCAGCTGAAATCACCCAGCAAAACAGCTCTTCAAAACTTAAGTGGAACATGCTTGTTTAACTTGTATAACATTTTCTTTTCAATGCTCAGTTTGAAACTTGACAGTGTATTCCATTTTTAAACAAGGTAAGCTATGCTTAAATCTACCGTTTTAACACATAAATGTGAAAGTATTGCCAATGTGGCAAAATAATCCCTTGGAGAATTTAATAATTTAAATCTAGAGCATTTAGATTTAAATGCTCTACCTTAAGATTGACCTTCTCCACACCATTTGAACATCTAATCAAGGCAATGAGTTATGACACCTGCATCCTTCCACTGCTCAAAGCCAGTCAGTTTTTCAATACAACAAGGAATAGGGAAAAAAAATCCACAATACACGATTGATTCACCACTATACTATTTATTTTCCTCATATTTCATTTCTCAACGTGTTTTTTTCTTGGCTTCTTCACAGAAAGCTGCAACTTCTGACTCAATTTCTACCAAAGTTTCACAGTCTAAAAGGAGCACATGTTAGAGGACAGAGAGGTGGGTTTCTGTCTCATAAGGTCTCCAGTTTAAAAACAAAAAAACCCCAAAACCTACCATACAAAAATCACACATGCTGTTATATACAACTAAAATACAGACAGCAGCTTTGTAAAGATCATGTTTTCAATCCCTTCAGGGTTGGGGTAACTTTATGTTGTACCTTCTGATAATTCTTGGAATAATTTTTAGAAGCTGCTGTTAAAGCATTCAGTGTATTCATAAGAACTAATGAGAATACCTGTCTTAGATACACTCAAAAAATCTGATAATCAGATAATTTACAAATTTATTAATCCAAAGCCTGCCATTCCTAGCAACTCACATATCTTTACTAAACTGTACTTTTACAACCTGTTTTGCTATCAGACTAAAGCAAATTAATTTATACAATAGCACTGTAGTGAACTGATTCTGTTACCAAAATATCAAACAGATAAAACGTATTCTTTGATGCCCAGAAATAAACGCAATGAAGAAAGACAAACTGAGCACAAAATAAAGGAATGAAGCGTGTGCTTATTTTAATTAACTACATCATTCAAGCACACTAGGAAGCAAACTCACTTTAACCACTTCAGCAGCACAAGTATTTTGCTGCACTGAATATTTTCATAAATTTCACAAACAATTTTTGAATAATTATCTAGTAAGTCATTAGAGATCCACATCAGCTACACAAATCACAGACTAGAGTTGTCACTCAGATCCCCTTCTGCAACCTTACAAAAAGGGCAATGCTTGAGGTTTCATCAAACAAAGAGGTGAGAGAACTTTTGAAATAAAATTATTTCAAGAACTTCATCCTGGGCAAATTATTTATGTGGCAGATAGGTAATTCGCAGTTTCAGCCTGAAGAACTTAAAACTTACTGCAATATATTGGCTGGGCACTATGACGAGAGACAAGGGAAGGAAGGCACAGCACAGAAGGATCTTTCATCATTTGACAGCCTATGCTAAATCTAACTCCCTCTGTCCACAGTCACCAGGACTAGAACCATAGAATTATTAAGGTTGGAAAAGACCTCCAAGTCATCAAGTCCAACCTTTGACTGAATACCACCTTGTCAGCTAAACCATGGCACTAAGTGCCACAACCAGTCATTTCCTGAACACTTCCAGGGATTGACACTCCACCACCTCCCTGAGCAGCCTGTTCCAATGCTTAAGAACCCTTTCAATGAAACAATTCTTCCTGAATTAGACAGAAACCTATTAATTTCACTAACAGTTTTATACTTTCTCCAGGAGTTAAAGGCAAATTAGGATGTAATAGTAGCTGTATAATTCTGAAATTATTCTGCTTAAAAGAGAAGTTTAACAAGAGGCCTAGTCAAAAACACTGTGGTAACAAACATCCCATGAACAATTTAGATATGTTTGCATTTGATGTTTGGTTTACTATAACTATTAAAACCTACTAATGTATCTGAGACAAAAATATGACAGGTTATAATAACAATACCAAATTCTTCTGCCAAAATTTTAAGTCTTTTATATTACATTTTCCTTCTAGAGTCAGGCAGCGGTACAGTTTACTTCAGTAACAAGAAACAGGTTTGCCTCTATTACAAACTAATCCCATCCTAAATTGAAAGTCCAAAGATGACAGACTGGGGTCAATTTTCTCAAGTGTGTAACGATCACTGAACATACCATATGTGCATTTCTCAGGAAACTTTCAACAAATTAAGCCAGGATCAACAAGTCAAACAGGATTCAGTCACTGCTTTGATGTGAGATTCTTTTACATTTTATTATCCTCTTTACGGACAGTTTTACATTCCATCCCAGTAGTATTTCTGCTCATCTACTTATTATTTCACATGACTAATTTCCATACTACAACATTCATAAGGGCCTGGTGTGACAGATTTTGCTTTGCCAACATGCAATTAGTTACTTCAAAATACATCCCTTATTGCAGGTGGAGGCACATGGCAATTCCTTCCTTCAAACAGCCAGGAAAGATCAGTTGCTTTGTCTTTTACCTCGTGGTTCTTTCGGTGGTGGTCAAATCAAAACACACCCCCTGGTATACATTTTTCACGGATGTCAGTACCAGCAACACTGACTCCCTTATTTGCTCAATTACACACCTGGCCACTGAAAAGTATGTTATAGTGCAACCACTCAGCTTAATATTAATTTCATAAATGGTAAGCACAACTTTTTGCAGAAGAAAAATAACTTGAAGTTCTCCAAAATCAACAAATTAACTACACAATGTGAGTGTATGAACTCACTGCCTCCTGCCTTCTCCTTCCTTCAACAACTACTTGTGCACTTTATCTTTAATGAAAAAGTAAACTTTACAGAGGTGAAACATAAGGTGCTAATGCAACAAAAGCAGCTTTCCCAATGCTTCCGATGTCTCATTATTATAACATGAGCGACAAGTCTTCTTTCATGAATGGACCAGACCACAAGCTGCTGCCCAGCAAGCTGGATTGTGGAAGCTCCGCATAAATACATACTTATGAGTGTGTCAGTACACACAAACAAAACAGTCAATATGATAAAGATGAGTATATATGTTGCCAAAAGGTAAGTAGAGATTTTGTGATCTGGAATGTGATCTCTGTCTGACCTGTATACTTCCAACTATAAATTATATATTTCTGTTTGTGAAGAAGTATGTGTTTAACTCAAGGATGAAAGTGTGAGATCACAAAAAGGTTTGTCACGTGTCTTCAGGAACAAGTACAGAGATTGAAATTCTCAGGAATCGCAGGTCGAAATACTTATTTTGAGGTGAGCAGTTTACTTGCAGCCAAGAACAATACTCCAAGAAGCTGCTAACTTCTAGGAACTCTAAGCATAAAGCCTGACAATTTCCAGTCGGGTCTTTGACGACCAGCTCTACAAAACCATACGCCTGTTCAGTCAGTGTGGTGCCTATAAAGCAGGTTTATCTTACATGTAGTGATTAAAGGCAGAAAATTATACCGTGGCTACTCTTGCTCTTTCCACATAAACACGCTGAATCCCGAGAGCAAGCAAACTGCTTGCTTTTGCCAACAGTTAAAGCCTCCACAATCCAAATCTTCTGGAAACCAAAACCAAGTAACGGATCGTTCCGAGGGCCTTGCTATATAATTAGCAAAAATGCGCTGCGGCAAAGCAATATTTCTAAACAGAGGCAAAACGAGACGAGTAAGTGACCAGCTCTATCTGCCAGCACCAGGGGCCGGCCGGAGGTCACCGCCAGACCATTCGCAACCCCCAGGACCCGCAGCCAGCACGGCGCTCCCTCTCCCTGGCCGTGTCCCCGCGTCCACCCGCCCCGTCCGCCTCCCTCCTCTGCCCATGTATGTCAAACACAGCGCGCCCGGCCCGGCTCCCGCCGCGCAGCGTCCGGGCCCGGCTCCGCTGCCCACAAACACGCGCCTTTCGTTCCTAAAAAAAAAAACCAAAAAGCAAACAAAAGCAAAACCAAAACCATTCCGATTCAATAAAGGCACCGCACGACCCCCGGCGCCGCACCTGGTTCCGGCGGTCCGAGCCGCCCGTCCGCCCCCGCGGGCGGGGACGGGCTGTCCCGCCGAGCTCTGCGCCGCGTCCACGCGTTCTCCTTGGGCGCCAGGGCTTCCCTGCTCCGGCCGCCCTCCTCCGCCGCCTCCTCCCCGCGGGGCGAGCCCGGCTCGGGCCGCCGCGGCTCCTCCGCCGCTCTCCAGCCCCGCTGCTCCGACACCTGCGCCGCGGACATACCCGCCCGCCGCAGGGGCCGCAGCCGGGGCGGCCGAGGCGGGGAGCCCAAGGCGGGGTAAGGGGGACCCGCCTCCTCCCCGGGCCGCCCCGCCCCGGAGCCGCAGTCAGCGCCCCCGGCCCGGCCGAGCGCCGGTAGCTCCACCTTCTCTGCGGCCGCAGGGGGCGAGCGTCGGTGAGAGTAAGAGGCACCGCGACCTGCCGGGGCCCTGCCGAGGGACAGGCGGCACTCCGGCCGCGCCGGCCCCGCCCGCCCGGGGGAGGGACCCGGGGCTCTCCTGTGCGCTGTGACCTCATGGGCCGGGCGGTTTTCCAGGGCCTTTCGGACGTTTCGGTTCGCTAGGCCTGGCCCGTACCTGTACAACGCTACAAGGGTCTCAATATGCACCAGGAGGATGAACACATTTCGTTGATGCGAAGGGGACTTCTCTGGTTCAGCACTTCGAGTGGCACAGCCTACAGAACATGTTCACTGGCACGTGAGAACATACTGGAGTCCCAACAGCAAGGGAATCTCACATTTAAACATTCCAACAGAAAGGTTCCTTCACCATCACACCATCTCTCTTCTACCTTTCTACTTTCTGCCAAAAGTCTCCCAGAAATTATCTCATAGTAGCATGTGTACTTGTACCAAGCTTGCTGGATTCGTTTGGAGGTTATTCCCACACTTCTGCCGCTGCATTATTCCAGAAGCATTGTGATCAGAGGATGAGGAAAGCCACTGCAGCATGACACCTAATCACCCCTTTCCCTCTTTGCCAGCTCCCAGGGCTCCCACAGTTCTCCTTGATTACACCTTAAGACACCCGTTCCTCTCCCATTTCTTTCATTCAGTCTCTTGGTTTAATCCCTTTCTTACAAAAGGGCTTTCAAAAAATCCAAAAAGGAGCCAACACTTCTTCAGTGAACTAAGCAAATTCTCAAACAGGCTTTTATAAAGTGAGGCAAACATTTTGAAGTAGTGTCACAAGTAGCCGAGTTTCCTGGTTTTTGTAGCAGCAAAATATGTTCTGTTTGAAGTAATATTATTCATTGCTCTAATGAGATTATGTGCAGTTTTACCCCTTCATCAGAAAAATAAACAACACGCCCACCAAAAACTCAACAAATGCCCATCATAGCTGACGCTTCAGGCACTGAGACAGTTTTAGGATTATTCTGTAACTGTGGGTACAGTAGCAGATCAGATCACCTGACAGAAGGCCAGGCCTACCTCAAAAACAAAAAAAACCCCAGGTGCTTGCTGCTTTGTTCAAGATATTTGAAAATTAATGACCTTTTGTGGTAAGGGCTTGCAATTAAAACATCTACTACAATTGTTATGCTCCAAGGAGCAAACCATGTAGAGGAAAGTATCACATTTCTGTCATTGCAGATTTAAACTCCAAACATTAGAGGAATTTCTCTTCTCATAAATAGAGAAAAAATCACTAGTGCTTCTAAGCACTTATTGTATAGAAAGTGACACATGTATTCTTTCTTTTTAAATTTATGTCAGTAAAGAAGAAAAAAGGTAAAATGACTAAAATTACAGGTAGAATGATTAAAATTACAGCAAATCTTCAAACCCTTAGAAGCATTTTTCTTTGACACTAAGAACTTACTTTTTTTCCTATGCCATAAGTTTACTAATCGGGGACATGCCAATTGCATACAGTCCTGACAGCAGGAGTATCAGTCACACTACCTGTTGAAAACAGTTTCTGTATCTTTTATTTGGTTTCCCAAACTCAGAAGTTAAGCAGAGGTTAGAGTGATATGAAAGTACAGAGGCTCTACCTAAGTCACTGGTAAGAAGGGGAGTAACCTCCTGTTTCCTTTTTTTCCCATACTGTTAGAAAATAAGGAAGCAGATGAGTAGGCCAGATGGGACTTTAGAAACACTGCAGTGCAGGAACTTGAACAGAGCAGGAAAAAAGAAAACTGATTAAGGGGTAATTATATGGGGGCAAAAAAGCACTAAAGGTGACCAGTAACATGGCACTTGAGCCTTTGTCCATCCTTGTTTTGCTAACTCTGGGGTAGGACATGTCTTACTGTAACCTTTACGGGATGGACTAGGCCTGAAGAGGATATAAAAAGCTTTTACAGTTGCTAAGACTCATCCTTAACACTTTGTCCACTGTGTATCATCACTCTTGTTACTTTCTAGCAGTGTAAGTCAAACTTCTTTGGCAAAACTCTTTTTCCTTTACCAGCACAGTACTTAAAATACTCATATTTGGAAAAGGGGCTAATTTACACCACAAGAGAATAACAATCCTTAATGACACACTTCACATTTTAACGCTTATGTTTTATCTTGTGTGGAAGTATCCAAGTGTACCAGGAAACACTGCAAATTACAGCATTCCATACAATAGCAGCATTTTACTCATGTAACAGTTATTCACAAGGAATTACATGCGTACAGACCATACAGAACCTCCTTTCCATACTGTATAACTTATCATTACAGCCAAGCTGACAGAGAACCTGACAGTTTAAGATAAAGAAAATTCCCTGCCCAACCAAGCGTAATTAAGATCAACATTAAAAAAAAAGGACAGAAACAATTAAGATAAATAAATAAATTTTAAAAATAGCTGCCTCAAAGTGTTAGCAACTACCAAGACAAAATAATATTCAGTGTCCAAGGATTTTCACTTTTCTACTCTTTAGAGAGTATATCTATACATGCATATGACATTCCCATAAGGAAAAGCAACAGAACTCCATTCTGTCCTATGTTACCTTTCTGCAGACTTTCTAGAGTAATAAAACACAAGTGATTGCTAAAAAAAATTCCTGAGCAGTCCCTTTTAAGTTGGTTGGTTTTTTGTTTGTTTTTTTTTTGATTCGGGGAAAGAAAGTACAAGAAGCTCCATTTGACAATTAGTAGATGTGTTCTGTTCCACAACATGACCAGGTGCCAGAAGAGAAGCATGGGAACAAAACACCAAACAAGCGTACCTGGGTTACTCATGGATAACACACCAGATTCAACCTCTCGCTCTGCCCTAAGCCTGTCCTTTCCAATGCAGACAAAGCAAACTACCCACTCCAAGTTTAGTATGGTACCCTTGCTTGGAACACAGCAGCCAAAAGTTGTACATATTTTGGACCCTTTTAAAAGTAGAAAGGATTTTAAATTAGTCTGGGAAATTCGAGCACAATGAAGGCATTGGCAAGTATAAAATTGGAATTACGATGGTATCTTAATTAGCTGATACAAGCTTATTTTCTTTACTAGGTACTGCATGTAGAAAAACATCAAAGTAGTACCAGTGTTTGTTATGAGAAGCTTTTATCACGTCCTGTAGATTAACTGCTCTCCTTGTGCTACAGCTCTAGTAGGAATAAAAAGGATTACAGGATGACAGCAAGATGCACTTTGAACACCTGTTAACAAGAAAGGAAAAAACCCCTTCACATGTAACTGTTTTTTTAGGACTTTTATTGAAAAACTTTAAAACCAAAAAATCACCAAGGCCAGCTTTACAATAAGTTTAAGACATACAGAATGGCTTACCTGCTACATGGATTTAGTGCAGGAATCTTATTCCAGTATTTCCCTCATGCAATTGCTGGATTAAAATCACATTCTCTTTTAACATCAAAATGGATTATTTATACTTTCTTAGGCTTTAACCTTAAAATCTGGTTTAAAAAGTCAATTTCCCAAAGGTTAAAAACACGTACACAGCAAGATTCCCCCCTTCACAGACCACCTAATAGCTCCCTGTGTCTGATAACTGGCAGAAACAGATCACAGAGCTCCTTTTTCCTTTTTGCTACTCTAACCTGAGAAATTTCTTAAATAATGCTTACATATTTGGCAACACGACTTTAGCTACAGAGCAAAGTGTGATTTCTCATTCTTGTCAGAAACCAGTCTTTCACTAGTTGTCCCAAAAGACACACTCACAACCAGGAGTGGCACTGGCCTAAATCTTCATCTGTGAATAGAATGACCTTTGGATAAGTTAAACCTTGTTACTAATACCATTGGAACACTAACCTCAGGATGTCAAGTTCCCATCAGTTGTGTAATTCCCAGTATTGTGCGCTTTGAAAATATTTACTTTGGCATGTTATACTTTGTAGCGTAGTTGATTTTTTTTTGTGCTTACTCCTGGCCTTTACAAAATCTGTCTTTTCTCTCTTGCATTTATTCAAGCCCTTTCCCTTGCCACCACATATCTCCCTTTCTCATAGCTGCAACAGAAACAGGACAAAAAGCACACAATTACATTTAAAATGTGAGAGCTACAAAAGTTGCTGAACAGCAGAGTAGTCTTGTAAAGCACTCTTAGTTGATGAATGAGCCTGTAAACTGTAAACCCTGTAAATCTCTTAGTACAGTATTCAAGCTGCCAATTTTAAATTTGTAAACTTACTTATATTTGAATTCAAACCCTCCAATATTTGGTGTTTACAATATTTTGTATTTAAACATGTTAGTCACTTCACACTTGCTCCTAATATATACAAAGCCAACGCTGTCCAAAGAAATTATGAAAAACCCCTTGAGAGAAGCAATTTCACTTCCAAAAGAGCAGAACTTCTTTTGCATTTTCAGTAAATTTGTATCTTAAATAATTTGGGTTATTGTGAATTGTTGCTCTTCAGTTTTACCTAAACATACCTGATTTTCAAGTGAACCATGACTTCTTCACAGTTATTAGTCCTGTCAGAGTAAAATTCAAGAAAATATATAAACCGAGCTTTGTTTGCTTCATACTCTGCCTACTAAAAATCTTCACACTAACCATGGAGATCAAAAGTGCTTGATTGGAAAGGTGCAGAAGTTGAACATCCTGAGAAATGGCTGGGTTTTTCAATTTGTTTCAGTGTAACCCTGGTCATGACTACTAAAATTAATACTGAAGTGTTCCAGTTTTCAGCCTCTCTGCGAATTGGCTTTAAGAGAATGTTGCAGGAGATTACCACAAAAAAAGACATGGAGAGATACCACATACGGTCACTACATGACAACCTTATATGATAGTGTACTTTGTTGGCATTTTTGATCCCAAAAGAGGCTTTTTTCTTAAGTGTGTTCAAGATCCGAATTTCTTTATTTTCCATTGATTTAAAAAAACCCGAGTGATGAAAAATAAGGAGCAAACCTAACTGTTTTAAAAACATTTAGTCTCATGTATTTTTAAAATTATACAATGAAAGTGTATTTTGCATATCAGCACTGAGTGTACTTTAAAAAGGACTTCTGTTGAAATATTCCCAGCAGGTCTTCATAGCACCATATAATCTGCTATTGATTTAACTGCCTAAAAGCAGCCACTGTAAATGATGAAGTCTCTATCTCTTCTACCATTCTTTAAAAAAAAAAAAAACTAGAATTTTTTGTTATCCAACTGAATTAATGTAAAGAATTAATAACCAGACAGTTGATTTTCACTTATTCCCGTTTTGTGAACCTGACTGATGAATTGCTACATGATCCTTCTGGAATGGCATGGTTATTTCAGTGGCAGAAAAACTTCAAGGATGTATTGAATGAAAACATCTCTCTCTCACTTTTCATTGAATTGTCACAGTCTCTTTTTGCAAGATTAGATGCTGCCCCTCCTATTACAGCTCATTTTCAATTCATAATTGAAGAGAAAACCAGTGACAAACACACGAGGCTGAGCACTGGCAAAGCTGTAGTAAAATACAATGGGAGTAGCAAGGGCACAAGGAAGCAAGAGGAAACCAAGGCATATGGAACAAACCAGAAACACACTAAACACAAGAGAGCAGCTTAGCCGTACAGCACATTTTACATTCTTTCAATACTTAGATTGGTCTATTTTCCACTGACACACAATTCAGAATTGATTCAGAATTCAAGGAATACACAACCTGATTAGACACAAAGTACATGAATGCTGACAAATGCTGCCATTGATTTTTCACAGGTAATGCTGAAGCAGCTGTGTCAGAATGGCACTGGGTTGAAATGAAAGTAATGCTGGTACTTCACCATTTCCAGTTATTGTTACCTACAACAGCCAAAGTCAGTGGCTACTCAATGTTGCAAGCAGCTTGTTTTCCAAATACGAGTTCCAGTACACTGAATTACAAATGAGATCAGTTTGAACGCATTATGAAGATTTTTCAAACAGCGTATTTCTGAAGAAACCGGTCAAACGCATCGTAAATTGCTTGTCTGAAACAAGGTAAAAAGGAGATCATTTGTATAATTTGGAAAAGGGAAGATATAAGGGGTGTATTTTTATATATTTACAAATGTATATACAAAGCTATCACACAAGTTCAAAACAGCATTCAATAAAAATGTGATATCAGGTAGTGTTTTCTCCTTCCTTTATTTCTGGGATCTCTCACTTCAATTCAGTAATATATTTATGTTTCAGGAATGAGTGGGACTATTTACCAACTATAATGTGAGTGCAAATGTTAATGAATTAGTTTTCTACTCAAACACATCAGAAAATGGGTCAAAGAAAGGCATTACTTACAATTTTTGATAACTATCATAAAATAAGGCTGAAGTTTTAAATAGCAATAAACTAGTGGTCAGTACACCTTGACTTGACATAGTGCTATTCTTTTCTGTTGTTGCTTAGACTGCCTGAATGGGACGTACAGTCTAATTCCTTATATTTTAAAATTAACAGCACAAGTATTTAACTTTTTAGAAACAGAACTGCATTTGTATAACTGATTTATATAACTGTCTTTAGAAAGTCAATACCTAATATTATAAGGCAAGAATTCACGCAAGTACTACTACTCATTTGCAGCCAAGTTTATATTTTAATAAAATCTAGACTATTTTTAAACTTTTCTGTTCACCTTACCTAAAGAGTCCTTGTTTGAAGAGGTAGGCACTGACATGACCTCCATCCAGATACCTAATTTCACACCCCGGCCAGATTTCTTGAAGACTGCGCACCCCAGTACGAGGTATATATGCATCCTCCTTGGCTTGTACAACTATGATTAAACTTGGGTCAACTGGAACTAAAAAACAAATCAAAAAATTGAATTCATCTAAGATAAGAAACAGAAACACGAGAACTAAGATTTCTGTTGCAAAAATGCTATTTCTAAAAAAAATTAAATTATTCTAAGCTTTAATAGAATTTATCTGTTGTTTGATGTTACAGTAGTGAGGCTATCAGCAGAAAAACAAACATCCTATCCCTTCCCTCCCCTAAAGCAGAAAACTTCACAAGTCTTTGAGGAATGATAGGAGAATTGTCTTTTATCAACAAAACTCTACAGCATTCACATCAGTTCTTTGAGATCTCTTTTTTTCAGCAAAAAGAACTATGAAATTCAGAAGAGCTTTATGTAAACTTTTTTCCTTGAGGAGAGGAAAAAAAGACTTTTAATACAAGGTCAGACAAAGTGCAGCATATGTTCACTTTCTTTTCTGTTTCCTACAAGGTTTAGCTGCAACATAAAAATCCCAACATACTGTGGTATATATTTACCATTCATAACCAGAATTGCACCAATCAGATTATTAACAGGAACAACATCAAAATGATGTTCAGGAAAATGACAGCAAAATGATGTTAAACATAGAACATTCCTCTCTTCAAGAAAAAACTATACGTGGTATGTTAAAGAGTGACCGAACAAGATGTTTGGCAATGGGGTGTCACAAATCACTTAGACCCTTCCTTCTTTCATCATGTATAGAGAACACGCAATGCTAAGACAAATTCTAGTCTTTCGTTCCACTTTCCATGAAATCTGAATGTTAGGCACATTTTCTGAAGCTCCTCTAGCCACATTTCAAGGATACCTGGCAGGGGATGCAATGTCTCCTAGAGCATGAGTGACACCTAAGAGACTACTGACAGGAAGGAGTACATCACTTTGACAAGTGCATTAGGATCACAGATCCTCTTAAGTTTCAAGAAAGGTCAGTGCTTTAGCCAAGTGATACCTGGATAAGTCTAGATAAACAAGAATGTGAGTACTTAGAATAAAGCTTATAGGGCTTTTTCTGTCTACTGAAATAACTTTGAAAGCTTTAAGGGAAGCACTGCACCAGTACTTGTCATAAAACATCTCTGGCAAGCAGTGATCCAAGTCAAGAAATCTACTCTAGTGTAGATATCTTCGGATTTTATTTTATTTTAATATTTACCAGTGGATTACTAAATACCAAAAGTCAAAGCAGGTACATGCACAGCTGAACCATTTTGTCTGAATTGACTGCCACAAAAGCAATTCCAAGCCTCCACTCCAGGAGAACCCTTTCAGACAGCTCTAGAAAGCAAGCACTTGTTTGCATTGCTGCAAGCAGGCAGTGTAAAGGATTTGTCCAAAACGCCAAGGAAGGCTGGGCTACAGCTCTCTCTATATGCTTTGCCTGTCCTGGGAAACTATATTCTTCAGGCTGCAGTATCACAGAAGGACCTCTGCGTGTTTTTACTGGTCACACTTGTCTACCAGTGTCATTCAAGCTTGGTTCTCAGCTAGGCTACTTTCTACCTGAAGTCAATATGAGATTTCTGCCTTACGAAACTGACTTGAAAGACCTTATTAGCAGATTAGTTCTAGGTATCACTCACATTGCACAGGTGTTTTGTTCTTTCAGATAATACAAATTTGCACTAACTCATATCTGAGAAGAGCACAGCAAGGCAGAGGAGAAATGAGCAAAGATACTGAAAAGCAAATTTTTAATTCACTGTGTCATTAGTTGGCCATCAAGAAGGAATAGAAAAACAATTACGAAATGGAGTGGTAAACAGACATTACTGAACAATGCTCACAATATTTCCATATTTCAGTTAAGGGGCCAGCAGGTTTACACATGGAGAATTATGAAAATACCTCTCTCCCACTGTATTTTACTCAATTTTCCAAAATGCACATTGAAACAAATAGATACATACCTGAGAAGTTAGCTACGTGGGTACATTCATCCATTACTCCTTTCATGAACCTTATGGATTCTCTCTGTAAAGTGTCACTCTTTCTTCTTGTATTTATCCTGTGTCCTTGTGGGCCGGTTAAGTTTTTATTGCTACTGCTACTGGTTGAAAATGTTTGATTTATGCACTGCATTTTAGGAGCATCTTGTATTAAGAGTCTTTCTGAAGAGGCACTTAGAGTACTTTTATTTGTGGTAAAGCTGTGAACAGCTTCTTTAGATACAGTAGTGCTCATGGACTCAAGGTTGAACATCCTGGAGGTAACATCCATATCCTCCAGACTGTGCACACTGTCAGGGAAGTTTTTAACAAAATCTTGTCCCATCTTGAAAGAATCTGTCTAAACAAAGACAAAAGGTCATTTATTAATGGTTACTCCCTTAAACTAGTTGGTTAATCTTATTTTTAAGATGAACTCATTATTAAAAAAATTAAGAAGATACAAAAAGCACTCATTATAGTAGTTGTTATTTCCAGTTTGCAAGTCACTCAGTTAAATCCTGACCACCATAACCTCTTGATAATTTCATTCTATGTTTCTATCATCTTAAAAAAATGCAGGAATTACTTATCTATATGGTAGCTTATGATACAAACACATTTGCTTTTCATTTTGTATTAAACTCTGAAATTGTAATTACCATAATATAGGCCTACATGACATAATAATAAGAAAATAAATATATGTGATCAGGTCTATTGTTAGGTTTAGGCCTGAAAAATCAACTGTCTCTAAATACTAGGGAGACACAAGAGTTATAAACATCTTGAAATGTTTCTTCTTTTCATTTTGTCTTCTCCATCAGTGTTCTGGAGTGTATTTGACTTAAAAATGGCAAGTGCCCAAGTAACTATCTCCACCCCAGCTCCTCTTCTCCTGTTGTAAGATATTTGAAAAAGAACTGTCACAAAGCAAAGAATCTTAGGGAAAAAAAGTTATTATTAGAACTTCAACTGAACACATTTTATGTCACAGATTACATTAAGTGTGGTCGCAGGAAAAACTGTAGCAAGGGCTACACTTAACACTCACTAAACAACCAAAATATTAGCTTTATTTTTCAGGTTTTCCTTCAAAGACTAAGTTTATCGAAAGCATAAAGAAACAACATGCAGGTATGTTTTAGCTAACAATTGTCCACTTTTAGTGCAAGTAGAAAGAAGTTACATTATTTGTTAGATTTGCACATGTAAATATTAGCAAATAAGGAAAATAAACTATACTTACTCCACAGTATTCAAGCATTTGAATTATTTCTTCTTCATAAACAGTTTGTGTAAAATACTGTTTCTCGAGCTCTCTCCAGTTCACTGCCTTGCTCAACACACCCTGAGATTATAAACAAAAACTTCAAGCACACAAGTAAAACCCAGAGATTACTCTAAAATAATGATACACAGAAAAAATTGATCTGTTCCCCTTGTGACTTATTTTCCCAGTGGAATTCTGCCCAAGTTCCCAGACAGCACTTAAAATTATTGCAATCAAAGCATAAGCACACATTATAACACAGGGCACGGAAACTCACCTCCCCTGCGGCCAACCGAAACTTTTTAACTTACATTTCTGATTATCATGCAATAACATTAACAAAAATATATGTTAATTACCGTAGTAAAGACTGCAGAAGCTGTTGACCAGGAAAGACACGGAATCAATGGCAATGGTTTAGGCCAGTTTGTCACTGCCAGTGAAGCCATCTATAATGAAAGGCACTTATTACAGATTTTAATATTGAATTCACAATATGCTACAAAGAACTCTCTCATTCTCAGTTTCTTTGTTTATATAGTATCTATCAAATACATGGCGCCAAAGCAGTTAAGGACTGTGACAGCTGAATATATTTTCACCTATTTAGAAGTTACAATCTATTCTTCAGTGATTTTTCTAATAAGCATTGCTCTGGATAGGATTCATTTCAAGCTGAATGGGGTTTTTTTGAAAGAATTCCCAATGGAATATTAACTAACTACTCCGTTAATTATAATTATAACCCCATTAATTATAATTAAAATTATAATTATAATTGTAATTACATTAATTATCATAATAATGATAAAAACTAATACAATATATTAGTTGTTTAAAGCTATAAAAACATCTACAAAGCTTTTTATCAAGCTCTTGCAAGTTTATTTCAAGGCAAAATAAAGTCAATCTATGAGAAGGGCTATTTAAAATTCTATAGTTTTGAAATTTGCATACTGGAAACAAAATATGAAGGAGAAGTAATTCAGCATGTTAAGTCGTTAAGTGAACTCTTTTTCTGTCTTTTAAGTTTAAATTATTACTTTTACATCAGTTCTCAGAACACATTTTTGTTAATATTCTGTTTATCTCAGAAAAAAACAGAGCAAATAAGTTCAGTGTACAGAAGTTCCCTATATGGTATGTCCTTGACAAGTTTTATTTTATTATTGCTCTAAACAGAACCGCTTAATACAAAACACCCCATCTCTGTGTCAGACATTCTAACAAATGGATTTATACAACTGAACTGTAATTCTACTATAATTATTTTTGATTAATAAAAGTTACAAGAACACCACATATCTATATGTTCTAATAGCCAGAAAGTCTGACTTCTTTTCTCTTTGTTCCAGCTTTCCCCAATAGAAGAACTGAATCAATGCTACCTACCTTCCCTTGTAAAACACATTCTATAGAGGATCAACATCAAATATCAGTTATTTCACTGGTTTAAATTGTACCAGAAATCCTGTAAGTAAGTCAGGACTAACCAAAAACGTATCTTCCTGGACTAAGAAAAAAAATTTCAAAGGAGTTTCCAAACCCACTTTTCTCAGATCTTGCCTCCTTCTATACCCATGCTGGATATAACCATTAGTACAGGATATAGAATTTGGTGGTTACCACAGCATTTGAACTGTCGTGCATGGTTAGTGCTGCATATACCAGTCTGAGAAGGCCAATACAGCTTACAAATAAGCCAAGGAAGGAATAATACAAAAGTTGTTGATTCAGCAGGGTGATATTTACATAAATCAAAGGTGCTTTGTACATTTACGGACATTTAAGAGTTATAAAGTTGTGCTTTAGGGGAAAATATTTCCCTTTCAGTAAATACTACCATTACCAACACTATTTACTTAGCTCCTAACAACAGAAAAACAAAGGTATGTTGTTTTAATAAGCTTTGCACCTCTGTCTCACAGA
>NW_016690351.1:1802914-1806634 GCF_001604755.1 Lepidothrix coronata | reverse complement strand
ATCATAATCTGTAGAGACATAAGCAGTAATATTTTAACTGTGTATTAGTCTTTCAAGCATCACTGCTGGTTTAGTCTGAATATGCACAGTGTCATACAGAAAACGTTCTCCACCTCATCACAGAAATCTCTGATCAATACCAATGATCAGGGGGAAAAAAGAGATGAGTTGAGAATAGAACTGACACTAAAAGTCACCTCAGTCACAATATTCCTACAAAGAGGGGGCATTTCACACAATGCATTACAACACAAAGATTTAAGCAAGAAGAATGGAGAAAAAGAGGAAGAATTAGCAATCAATCAGTGCAGACTTTCTTTCAGATAACATTTCTGCCCCCCCTTGTGGAAAAAAAACAATTATGTGAGAAGTTTATATTCTTATTAAGCCTGCCAGGAGATGGCTCTATGATTTGTCAGTACTTATTAAGGATTATACTAATTCAGCACCACAGAACATGAGAATTGCCAACAATTTGTTTCTCATGACTCTAAATGTTTATTTTAAAGTACTTCTGAGATCAACACTGTAAAACAAATTATTTCTGAATGCTACATGATCAAATGAGAAGTTAAAACAAAAATTACTGAACAGGAGATATAAAAGCTTACATGTCCTCCCATGGATATTCCAGTCATCCCTAGCGGTCCATAGCCTTCTCTCTCTAGCCAGTGCAAAAGAGCTGCCGATTCTAGAATTAGAGCTCCTCCCATCACAAACAGGTCCGAGACATTTTTTAAACATGACCGTCTTTTCTCCCCAGAAAAGGAAAATACAGGATTTATTTACCAAGATTAGACTCTGACAGTTCTCATCATTCTATACATACTTTTATACAAAGCTTAATCACAATCCCAGAGAATTTTGAAGCTGAACTTCTGTTGATTCAACAGGTGAAAAAGTAAGCCCAGATTCTCTGGCACGTGCAATTTTTCATCCAAATGCAGACTAGAAATAGGCAATTGCTAAGTTTCTAATGTAATATCACTGACAGCCTGGTCTTTTGGAAACAGACATTATCAACATTAGCTTCTCATTAATAATAATATTCTGTCCTGTGAAGTTATAACAGATATTTTTGAAATAGAATCAAAGTGATACAGTCTTAGACATATACTCCTCGACATACACCATCTTTTTTTTTTTTTCCTTATTTACCTTATTTACATCATTGAAAAATTGCACACAACACTGAAGAGCAATCAGTATGTCAGCTTTGGAAGCGCTCATCAGTATCACTTTAAGACTGAAACTGTAAAGTGGGAATTTTGTCATGGTACTGAGAAATTCAGGTAGTGTACTGCAAAGCATTAAAACACAGGAGACACACAAAAAAAGAATGAAGCTATTCAGCTGAACCATCAGAGGGATTAAAAATAAAAGACCTCTAATTTGGGGAGGAGGACTGTGTATTTTCAGTATCACAGCCACATTACAAAGGGCTCCAGGCCTCTCCTGCCAGCATGCCACCATCGCATTTGCGACACTCTGAAGCACAAGGACAAAACTTGTTGTGCAGTCACACAGAAATGAACATAGTTGCTGCAGACCAGCATTTACAGGCTAATGGAATTCTTTCCTACAGCTTTGTTATGAGATTCCTCAGCCCTCTCCAGCTGCTGTATTTATTAAACACTGTTACCAGAGTATTAACTAAAACCACTGCTGCTGTGTAACCCTGTGTTGAAGAGTGACAGTTATCTGTCGGGGTATTAGACTGCACACCCCCCTTAGAAAGAATCTTTCTCTGCATCATACAACTACTAAGATGACATGCTAGACAACTGAGAACAGAGTTACTAAATTTATTCTTCTGCACTGGATCATCAATAACTGAAAATAAACCTACTAATAGATGTATTCCAGCACACACTCTCTCCTGTCACTTTCCTATAATCCTTCATAAATCACCTTCTCTGTGTCTTCTACTCAGGTTAAATGTCAAAGTTAGGATTAAAAAGGATTAAAACACTGACTCATATTTGGACCTTAAGAAATATTGGGAGACTAAAACCACAGCTTTGCCTCAGACACACATTCTTTTGAATTCTGTTAATACTTCTGTGGTTTAGACAATGTGAAAAGCAAAAAAACCAGGACCACCTAATTAGGCTACTAAATTCACATTTAAGAAACTGACTGAGGGAACAAATCCTGAAAAATACTTAATATTGCATGGCTTCCACTGCCTGAAAACCAACCAACACCATATTTGTTCTTAAAATAATTCTTAAAATTTAAGTAAACTCTTAAAATATCTTGAAAAAGCAAAATATTAGCAATATATACATATAAAAATAACAGGGAAATACACTATCTGACCAAAAATTATTCATAGTTGACTGAAATATAACTGCAGCATTTGTACATGTGCAGCTGTGAATCAGGAAAATAAAGTGGCACTTGCTTGTATTCACAGAACGTGTCTGCATCTCACTCTATACTGCAAGTTCATCTCGTGCAAACTTTCCTGATGCCTGTGATCTCCTAACACAAAAAAACAAAGTAGTTTAGCAAAGAGTAGACAATTTCACATTAGCAGGTTACAAGTCATCCATTCTTTGGACTTTTTTTCTTAATAAGCTATCAAAGTTTAGACAACTTTCAGCTCCTTGAGAAAAAATAAAAAGCACTATTTCAAAAAGACAGTATCCAAAAATGTAACAGTAATACTTACATTTGATCCTTAGGTTTTCTACAGCCATGTAAAAGACTCCAGTTAAAGAAAGTAAAAAAGACTATATAAAAACTGGTCATTAGAACGAAACAAAAAAATCAAACAAAATAAATCACATACATAAATAGCATGGATTAACTGAAGTTTGGAATTTACATTCCCAATGTTTAACTGGCACTTAATCAAGTTCAGTGTAGTTTGATGATGTAGTTTGCAACGTTTTACCATTGTCAGGTATATGGGTAAGAAAAAAGTGTGACCAGAAATTTAATAAAACAGAGTAACACTGTTATAGAAGATGATAGGACAAAACTTAACTGTTTTTCAAAAAAACCTCAAATCTTAAGTGCCAGTAGTTAAGTTTCTCAAAAGTACCTGAGGTACGGAAGAATTGCATTTGAGAATGGAAGGCAGGAGAGGCAACTTTCTTTTCTGTCATTAATAGATCCATACTACATCTAAAGTATGGTATGGAATGAATGCATAATTCTCAGTCAGTCACTGCTAAAAGATTCACATTATTCAGATCACAACTTTAACGAATACAGGAAGAAGCTGCAGAAGATATTTTTTAAAAAATCCAAAAAGGCATACTTGGTGTAAAGGTAGCTCATTATGTTAACTGCGTTCCACATTGTGTTTCATGCAGTGGCCATACTTTCTTTGCTTCTGTGCACTGAAAAGTCCACTGGAAATAGGTCCAAAAAGTACATATTTTGCCAGCAGGATAAGTCTTTTACCTTCTGGACAGAACATTAATAATAACTATTGTGTTTTCCACAAAAGGATATAATAAGGGTTTTCTAGCAACAGGGAAGCCATACAGGCTTCTTTAATCATTGGCCTTGCCATTAGTGTCCGTCTCCTCCAGAAGTGCTAAAGATGTACAAATAATATATATAAGACAAAATGTGATTATTTAATTTCTCAGTAATAATGGCCAGTCTTCGCGAGCAAAGATTTGGGAAAGGTCATTAACCCTTCGAGCCTGCGCAGTGGATTTTTTAGGTGAGACACAGCGTGCGCTGAACTGAGCCCACCCT
>NW_016690351.1:1653971-1802471 GCF_001604755.1 Lepidothrix coronata | reverse complement strand
CTGCCCGGGGGGCTGGGAATCGAACCCGGGTCACAGCGGTGAGAGTCCTGCACCCTAACCACTAGACCACCTAATCAATTTTATATTTTACACACTCACATGATCTCCAGTGCCTGCTAAATGAATGCACACAGGTCTGTGCTTGCTGTTCCATCTTCTGGGTATGATGAACTGAAATCTGTGAGAAACACCTATTTTAGCAGAGTAAGTACATCTATTTACAAGCTGCACCAAGAGAAATTAATCTAAAAAAAATCCCAAAAGACATAATAAAGTACTTGTAATGCTTGCAGGCAAACTGCCAGCAATTCAGCAACATCATTTTTCATCAACACATTCAGCAAACAAAGGAATCTGAAAGTAGGACAGAAGGAAGGTCAAACAAGAAAAGGAGCCAAGATGAAAGATCATGTTCCTAAAAAAGACTACTACCTCATCATCACAATTTAAATTTTGCAGAGTGGAGAAATGGAACTTCAGATAAAGAGCAGCCTAAATAAGCATGTCCAGCTCTCCTAGGCAGCATTGCTATTTTTCTCCTCAAGGCACAACAGCTGAAATTGAAGATTAAGACGAGCAATACATTAAAAAAAAAAAAATCAAAAACTCAACATACAAACCATAAAGCTATTCTATACCCCCAACATCATCACCTAACGTCTTCGGCTGCTACTTATGTTATTTACAGTCTAACTACTGGAAAAAAAAATCATTTCTGAGGCACCAGTATTTTCCCCACAAGATGGAGCACTGTTACCTACAACAGTGTTACACTTAGGAAAGAACATTCATACAATCCACAACCATCTGAAGGGAAATTTGTACAGCATTTCAAAACTGACATAACAGTGACCAAAGTAACAGTTGGCATAACTTGGCTACAAGGTATGAGAGAACATAGATAAGGAAACAACCAGCATATTGTATTTTCCAGTATGGTAGTAATTAGTTCAATAATGTTAAGAGACAGTTTCTTTCTCTGACCAATGGAGAGGTGGAATAGAACTGGTATCTTGACTATAAAACTTTTTCTAACATTCCTTAGTGTCACATGCTTAAGCGCACAAAAACACCAGCCAGTGTTACTGACAAAATGTACAATGCCAGTATCAACTTCAGCTGACAAACTTGGACATTTAATTTTTAAGTTAGCAAACAAAGAAAGCTTGGGAAAAAAAATCCATCATGACAGTTTAGCTAAAAATTTAATGCAAACAGAAATTATGCTCCCTTTCCAAACCCAGTCCTCAACTGCAAAGCAGTGCTAGTGTGGAACCATCACTGCTAGGGATCACCTAGCTTTCTGTGAGAATGCTTTTTTTTGGCCTGCCAAGTAAGAAAGGCATCAGATTCTCTTGCTACAATTAAATGAACTTGCTACTTCAGCACATATACAATATTTTTGTATTCAATGTAAATGGAAAGCTGGAATGGTTCCTTCAAATACAATATAACATGCTTTCATAAAAACAGCCTCTTCTGCTACATACAAAACAGCTATTGTCCCTCATTTCCAGCATCTCACTCATTTGGGAAAAAAATCAAACAATTTAAAAAAACCCAGGGTATTACACAGCTTTGTGCAATATAAGTTCTACACTCAAAAAAAACCCACCCAAAAGAGTTATATTTTGCTAATGGATTTTTTTTCAAAATACAGATTAAGCTATCACATGAATAAGATCTATTGTCATTTTTGAAATCAAAATCTATTTTAACACATTAGTACAAAAAAGCCCCTTTTTGAAATATTTTACAGATAATTTGCATTGCAATAAATTAGCTTATAATTTAAATTAGTCTATAAATCAATTAGTCTGTAAATAAAACTACTTATAGGCCATTCTCACTTCTCTGCAGCACTAATTTCAGATAGGAAATACCTCATCGTTCCTCTTACCTTGCTACAAGAGATTCGACTGGCAGTATACCTGGGACACAATGTGCCAAGGGGGAAATGAAGTGCCCCTCAAGGATTTTACAGTCGGATTGCCCCTCAACCTACAGACAGAATGGGATGATAGCAATATATATCATACCAGTGTTTAACTTGCTCTGAAATCAAATCTCTTAAAGTAGAAGAATTAACTTATGTAAATAAACCCAAAGCTGAGGTCTAGTCCTCAAATACAGGGATACATGTTATCAGTACAGCCAAAACATTTCTTTCCAAAATTTGCTTTTTTTAAATGACCCTTTAAGGGAATCAAGGAAAAGTGTAATGGTGTCCCATTTTAAACATATACTAAGCTTTCAACATTTTTTGAATTTTAATATTTGACACTCCACTCCCCAACTATTGTACTAAAAAATAAAAAATAAAACAGTATCTGTACAGACACGGTCTCTCAATTTCCTTCCATTCTCTGCTAGTAGCCTATAAAAGTAGCTTGTTAAGTATCAAGTTATTTCACCTTTATATATCAGTAGGAAAACAAATTTAGTTACATTTTATCATATCTTGCTTTTAAGTACCTTGTCAATAAACACTGGATAATCTTTTGAAACCAGAGTCTGGCATGTTTCCCTGTTTCCAATAATCTTTCTGAATTCAAATATTCTGTTGAAAGGAAACAAGTAGAGAAAATTCAGCTTTTAATCTAAAAAAAAGAGAAGACGTATTTATATAAAATGTCAGGAGCTAAAGTAAGCCACAAAGAAAGTAAGTTATGAAGCCAGCTTTCCATATTAATCAGGTTCCCATAGGGTAGGTATGTAAGGATGCTTTTAAATGAAAGCAAATAGGCTCAGGTACTTTGGTGGGGAACAGAAGGTTAAGGGGCAAATCTGGTTGCTTTCTTCTGCTATTTAAATGGGCTGCAGAGCCACACAGAACAAAATAAAGCAAATCTCTTCTCAGAGGTATACAGTGAGAGGACAAGAAGCAGTGGCTGAGTGTTGCAATGTAACAAATTCCTACTGGAGCACAGTGAAAGATTTTTTTCACAGTTGAGCATATGAGAAGATAAATCCTCTAAAAATACTGCATTTATGGTTTTTTTCCTGTAGTTAGGAGGCTATTGAAGGCTCAGTCTTGCATGTGTTGAGGAATTTCAACTCTTGCAAATGAGAACAAAGCATGAGGATTTTAACATTCATCACATCAAGGGTGTGCACATAAATCTTCAGATTAAACCTAGGGTTTGATAACATTAAAATGTCCCATTTTGATTACACACACGGAATAGAATACAGAAATGCTGCAATCAAAATAAAACCCACATTTCTTGGTTATTCCAACACAAGTAAACTAAACCTTTTAAAAAGCCAACATTCTCATTTTGTAGGAAAGCCTGCCACTTTAGAGAAAAATCAACTGGAGACAGATACACAAAGCAAACTAAGTGCCATTTCTAGATCAGATCTTTCACTTGAACTTAAAAGCAAAAACCAACTCCCCCGTAACTCCACTGCTATCCACAGTGCACAAAATCTTATTTCAAGTTTTCTTTATTGATTTTCAAATACATAAAAAATAGCTTATTAAATGTAGATTTATCACTTCCTATTTAAATACTGCACAATGCAGAATATATACATTCTGTCACTTCATTTTTACACTTAAGAATATAAGTCCTTAACTTCCAGGTGTTACTCTTAATAATAATTAATAAAAATAATGAAATACTTAAAAATTGAGGAGTACTTACATTTTTTTCTTACTTTCAAGACATCTAAAAAGAAAGAGTTTACTACTTTGGGTTATGAGAGAAACTTCTGATTAAATCTAACACTTTTAAAATTCATTAGGAAGTTACAAAAAGATAGCAAGATCCTCTTTAATGGTAAACAGAACAATTCCTTTGCAGATATTCAGCAAGTTTTGTTTTTACAAAACACTTCCAGAGATGCTGTTTGAAGTATGTCATCATATATGCATAAGTGAAAAATTTAATTGGACACCCATTCTCTCAAGAAGAGCCTCTTTAAACAGAAACATTTAACAAATCCCTTTAAGACATCTTTTAAATCCAGTTACTCCCTTGGTATGGAAACACATGATTTCCTGAACAAAACAAACTTGGGAACATTTTTGGTATTTTAAATACAGGATAGGAACAACTGTTTATACTTCAAGGTTTGGGGTTTTTTTCTTTTAATATAAAGTAGTGTTTATGTTGTTGTTTTTTAACAAGTCACCTTTTCAGATCCTCTGGCTTTCCCCATCCTCTGATGAAAAGTTTAGTGAGGAGGAGCTTTCTGTATAAGACATCTAATTTACTTACACCCATTAGCAGCAAACTGACATCTAGAAAAAAGCACAGGTAAAAACAAGATAGTTAAAATGGGTTTTTTACATGAGTGGCAAGTTCATTCACTATAACACAAAGTAGTTTCTTATTTTGGTTTCTGCATTTTTAATTTTTCATTTATAAGAAAGAAAGAAAATGTAGTTCCAGTCACTGTTACAGAGAAAGGTTACTTTTGTAACCTTGTCTTCACTGGTGTCTTAAACACATATCCTAATCCTTATTTTATCCATTCATTTCCAATTTTCTCCACTTCTTATGGTTTTCAAAGTGATGCTCCTGCCACTCCCTTCAGGAAAGAAATCACACCATCCAAATCCTTGCCAGTAACATTTCTCTTTCAGCAAATACTCTAGATCAAATACAGCTAAGTCCAATGAGATTTTGGGCAAGCTATTATTTTCAAATCAGTACTTACTGAAGTGAACAGGGAGCCACTATTGAGCTCTTCCAATGGGGAAGGATAAAAAAAACAACAAAAAAGGAGAACTCAAAATTGGTTTCTTGGTCAGCAGGATACAGATTATTCAATTAAAAAAAAGGTCCAGGATCTGTGTACACCTAAGAAAACAACAGATTTAATAATCAAAGACTTTGTTAATAAGTTCATTTCAGTAATTTTCTAGTATTTCCAGATCCCTCCATACTAAATGGACTAAATAACCTCATCACACTTCAAAATAGTGTAATTTAATTTGTGTGGTTTCTTTTTTTTTTTATTTCATTTTAATCCAAATGGATTTATTCTGCCACACTCTAATACGGTCATTCTTAAAGTAAACTTGTTTGAGTATAACAAGTTAAAATTGTGGTCAGATTAATAAAAACATTCACCTGCAGTTCTAAAGAATGAATATTCAAGAATCAATAGATAGAAAAAAAATAGAACTCTAACACCTAGAACAAGTTACTATCAAAGCAGAAATTATACACTATTTAAGGTACTTGAATACTAGAAAAAGTATCTTAGAAAGCCACAATGGCTCTAGGATGGTTCAGTCATTACAGGGCAAAAATAAATACATGAAACGATCAAAAAGTCAAAGTGGGGACCTTCTATTTTAAAAAGGTAGAAATTGTTAGTTCCTACTCCACTAGACCCCAAAAGCTGACTGCGTAACCTCATTATTCTGATCCACGTCTGCTTGGTCTAATAGAATCACAATCTCAATATAATCGTTTTCCTTGCCCGCTCTGGAGATATCCATTGATTTCACATGCTGTTGGGGCGTCAGATGGGAAATATTTGCTCACTGCTGCAAGGTCTCTCCTCTGTTTTTTGGAGCAGGGGGATAGCTTGGTATTTTCAGGGTGCTGGAAGAGAATTGGGTGGTAGAGACAGGAGCAGCAACAGAGTGGACCCTCTGGGAGGCTGGGAAGACAGTTCAGAGCAAGAACACACAGGAGTAAATCTATGTTGCCAAAAATACACTAAAACTGGCTTTGCAGTTCTATTGGTACACCGCTTGCCAGCAATTGTGAAAAGGAAACTCAATGTTTCGATGCTTAACAAAGCAGCCTTGTATGTTTTGTTTGGTTGATTGTTGTTTTGTTTGGGCTTTTTTAAATCCTCTCCAAAACAAAAGCCAACCAAGAGAGAAGACACGAAGATGTGGATTTTGCTTTGAGTTCAAAGTCTGGCCTGATGAGCTGTCTGCTGCACCAAGGGAATGCCAAAACAACTTTCTAGACAAGTGCATTATATTTAAATGCAACACTGCAGGATTGCCTCATCCTCTGTTTCATTGATTGAATGAAGACTCTCAAGTAACTCAGGACATTTCAATTAATCAGAATCAAAATTAAACCACTACTGGAAAGAGTACAGGAAACACTAAAAGAAAAAAAATATTTCTAGTAGATGACTTCATCTACTAGATGTTGTATAGAATTTCTCAGAAATATTATTGAGACAGAATAGGGGCCACCCCCCCAAATTTTTAATCTCCGTAACAAAAGGGTAGGACATGCTTCTGTCACTGCCCATCCACATCTACATGGAAAGGCAATTACAAACACTTTTACTGTCAGAAAAGGCAAATCCAACTATTGGAGGCTGAAGGATCATAACTTCACATTAACGAGTGTATTAGAGTAGTGAGAGTTTGATGAAAGAATCAGCAGAGCTTGTTTCAGAATGCGACTGGATTTCCACCACTTGATAGCACACCTGTCACCTCCCAATCCCTTTGTAAGACAAGTCAGCTGGAAGCAGTGACCTGATAAAGATGCTGCAGAGTTCTGTAGCCCAAGAGACACTATCTGTGTTATGAATCTCAAATGAATGTACTGTTACCATGGTAAGCTTTACATAATTTTGAGTTGTGAGTGGAAATTGCAGCAGATAAAAAACCACAGTAAGAAGTGATCCCTTGGTTTTAAAATTGTGTTTTTCAGAGAAGACGACAAGGAAAACTAAAAAAAATTATAACCAGGCTCTTGCTCTAGGAAGAGTTTTTGCTTCCAGAACCCTCATGCTGCTGCACACTAACTATAAATTTTTGGCATGCACATTTATTTCATAGAAACAGACATAAAAATTCATTCAAAATCCAACACATAAAACATCAGCCATCTCTTTCTATCCAGTGCAAGCAACTTCAGCTACAAGAACATCCCTGGAAAGTACATTAAGGACAGCCCAGAGTGCTGCTTCTATACTATAAATGGACGTGAAACAGCTCCCAACAAGAAGTCAACCTGAAAAGGCCACGAAGGTCTGTTTTAAAAGGCTGAATCCTTAACTTCCCTACCCTACGACTTTATTTAAAAATATCTCATCCAATTAACGCCAGGTCCTTTTCTCGAAGAAATTATTGTTTAAAAATCAAAGAAATCACAGAGAAGTCACGGTGACAAATCAGACACAAAACCCCACAATGATTCCACACGACAGGATGGACACAGAGGAGCCTGAGGATTAACAAGGAGGCCAAAACCAGAGGCGTGAGCAGCTCCCTGCACCCACAGGGCTCAGCAGACACTGGGGCTGCAGGTGGGGCTCCCAAACCCAAATTCCCCCAGGCCCGCCCTAGAGGGACCCAGCACTACCCCAGCGCCCCCGGGAAAGGGCGGCGGAAGGCGGGGCACGGAAACCCGCGGCCCCTCCGCCCCCTCAGCCCCCCGGACACCGAGCTCGCCCCCGGGGCCGGGCAGCGCCGTGAGGGGGAGCCCCGGCGATTCCTGCTCTGAGTGGGGGCGCTCGGAGACCGCGACCGCTGCTCACTGGGCGGGCGGAATTGGCGACCCGCGCGTCCCGAGAAGGTCACTCGCTGCTCACCCGAGGCGTTGCCGGTGCTGAGGCACCACATGGGCGGACGGGAACGGAAACGGGAATGGGGGGACGGAGGAGGGACCGGGGGAGGGGGTGGGGGAGGGCGAAGGGCGGAACGGAACGCGCCTCACGCGTGCAGGCGATCGGGCGCGCACACGCAAGCGCTCGAGCAAGGGGCACCCGCGGGAGGCTGCCGGCCCCGCCCCTCTGCAGCGCGCGTGACCGTCGCCCGCCCCGCCCCTTCTCGTGTCGCGCTCGGCTGGGCGGGGTCGGGCCCGCGCTCAGCGCCCCCCAGTGGCGGTAACGCGGGGCGCGCTCCCTTCCCCGCTTGCCCCCTGGCGGCCCGCGGGGGCCGCGGGGCCGGGAGCGGCCATGGCGTCGGCGGGACCCGCGGCTGCGGACGGGAAGGAACCTCTGCTCGGGGCCGGAGAGGCGGCGGCGGAGGGAGAGGAGGAGGAAGAGAGCAGGTAAGGGCTCGTTCTGCTCTGAGGCAGCGCCGGGCGTTGGAGCGACACCCCTGCGAGTCACCCGAGGTGCCGCCCGTGGGTGCCGAGTCCCTTCCCCGCCTCGCACGGGGAGCCCGGTTCCCGAGGATGCTTCCCGGCCCGGAGGATGGACACGGAGGAGCTGAGGAGAGGAGAAGAGGAGCCGGAGGATAAACCGACCTAGCCGCCGTCCTCAGGCGCTGCCGAGCCTGGATCCGCGGTCCCAGAGCGTCCCAGGCCCGGCAGCGGGAGCGCGGCGGGGGCTGGTTCCTTCTCTTTGTAGAAAAACACAAACCCACTTAAGAAGTCCCTAAAAAACACCAAAACAGTGGTGCAGAAGTCTGGGTATTTAATATCAGCCTTCACGTGTGGGCAGGATTTGGTCACTTGGGGGTTTTTTCCTTTGACAGCAAAACTTGAGCGGGTCTTTGCTTTAAGGTCTGTGCTGAAACGCTCTCAAACTTTAAGCTTGATGTAACTAAGGTCTCAAAAGTAACCAAACACAGCATATGCAGGTGTTTGGCAGAATTCTCCCTATCCGTGATGGGCAATAAGATGGCAAAGTACATTTAGAAACTTCGTTTGTGTGGTTAAAGTATCATTGAACCAAGGCACTTAATGCTGTAAACATTTCTGAAGAATTAAATATACAAATCATGCTGTGATTAGTATAATACTAAGATACCAGTAATATGTTATTAGTATTAGTCACAGTTACATTAGTTTTAAAATTGCAGACATGCCTAAGTCTATGTATGACCTATATAAACTGTGTTTATAAACCATTCAGGCCTCTAATAACCTAAGTCTACATCTTTTGGGCAGAGATTATTTTAAGTTTGTAACTTGTATTTGAATTTTTTTTCAGCCCCTACAGTCTTCAGCTTATCTTTTACACAGTGTAGCTTTTACACTGTATTGTTATTTTCTCATTGTGAGAATAGACCAGCCATAGCTTTTAGTCAAATCAACAGTTGTTGAATTTTGTGGTTCTTTCAAGGTTACAATTGTGAATAAATATCTGGGGTTTTATAGTTTAATTCACACTTCTTAATGCCTTTATATGACATCTGTGATGCTCCAAAGTGTCTGTACAAAGAGTTTGCAGAATTGAAGACCTCTCTAAATAAAGATCTCTTTGTGTAACATTTGTTATATGATAGCATTTCTGTTATTTTTTTGATTTGTAAGTCTAGTATTTTTCAGAAGAAAATTCTTTGTAGTCTTTGCTGAGCAGAAATCCAACTCCTGCATAACAATTCACACAATTGTATTGAGAGGTTTGTGAAAAATGTTTTCAGTGTCCTGTGGGACCAACTAGAAGAGGATCTGATAATGATTTCTTTCTTTCTTGACTTTTGGTTTGAAAACAGGGATGTTGTGGAAACTCAAGAGCATTATAAGAGCAGGTGGCAATCCATCTGGATTATGTACCTTACAATGTTTCTCAGCAGTGTAGGTGAGTAAACACATGTAGATTTAAATGTTATTGTTTAATGAATATACTTTGGTTTGAAAATTACAGGGTATTCTAGGTTTCAACTACGTACCTTCTTTAATGCTACTGCTCTTTTATAACCTCAAAAAGGTGCATTTTGTGATTCTTCAAAAGAGAAGATATGACTAGCAAATCAAACAGAAAGTTACATTTAGTGAGATAAGTTAACAGATAAATGTTTTGAGACTAAGTGACGTATTACATAAATCCGTGGTTTATGACTTATTATAGTTCGGGGTAAAAGGTAGTGGCAAGGTAAAGTCATTCCTCCGAACTGAACAAAACAAAGGTCACACTTTTATCATTCAAAGTGAAACGTACAGAGATCAAAAACAAATAATGCAGAGTTCTTGAGAGGGAAGATCTTTGTGGGAATGTATGTTATCTATTTCAAAATATGTATCAAAACGTGTTTTCTCCTACAGGACTTTGCATCTCCACTGCAGAACAAATTACCATTTTATTCTAAATAGATCCCCCTGGAAACAAGAATTCTGTTGATCTTTGACTTGTGGTGATTTTCTGTGGGCCTAGAAATTATCTTGAAAATCATAGAATATATGAGTAACTTTTTTTTTTAATTTGATCAATTAAAATTTCTTTTACTAATGAATACAGATATGTCAGTATATCAAGAAATTCTTTTTACTTTGGGGACGTTGTTGTCTTTCTTTTGAGAGGTTTTTTGTTTGGTGTGTACGCACCTATAAAATGACCTTTTAAAAATAGTTCCTCCTGTTAGGAGGAATTATCACTCCTTAAAAAAAGCACATAATGCATAGTTTTTTTCAGATGACAAACTGATGCACAGGTTTAGACTATAATACACTTAGAGGCATAAGAATGAACCTGTAATAACTGTTTCAGTAAAGCAAATTACTGATAAAAATGGCAAATAAAATAACTTGGGTTATGTTTTTATTGTGTTACAGGTTTCTCCATTGTAATTATGTCTGTGTGGCCATATCTCCAAAAGGTTTGTAAATATGTTTTTCTTAATGGATAAGAACAGAAGAATTGTGCTCAGAAAGTAGGTGAAACAAAACTTAGGCTTTTATTTAGGAAAAGAAAAAGTAGAGGGAAGTGTGTGGTTATAAGAGACTTTTATTCTGCCATCCACTTAGACAGCTTTTATTATTTTTTCTAAAATCTGGTCAGTTGATTTCCTGAATTGATAAAAGGTACATTAGAATCCAGAAATGTTTGGTTTTCCAGTATCATGTCACTGTTTTGTTGGAGAGTGAATCAATAGAAATCTCTTTATTAAAACAGAATACATGTGACTTGTCTGCATTTTGGAAAAAAAAAAAAAGAAAAAGGAAGCTAGAGGTAGAAGTTGCACTGTAAATGTCACATTGTTGCACATAGATCTTGATATTCCTAACAGGGAATTGCCATTGCTCCTGGATAGTGATTTTAGTTTGTATGGGATTTTTTCACCTCTTTGTTGCGTTGTTAAAAGTGGCATAAAAGTCTCTAAAACTTTAATTTAATCTGTGCTAGGATTTTACTGCTCCTGGAATTGCAGAAGGCAGTTTCAAATGCAAATTTGGAAGAACATATCCTGAGCAGAGTCGTAGAGGTATCATTAAAAGTGAGGCTGGTGCTGAATTCTTCCAGAAGAAAATTCATTATCAGCCCTGTAAATCAGGAAAGATTCAGGCATGTGCAGAGATGATTGAAGTGATTCCTTGCTCCTGGCATGTAAACTGTCTACTGTACTGCTTAAGTTATGTCTGTAACCTAGAACATCAGCAGTGCTGTACAAAAACTATTAGAGTTTGCTGCAAGTGAGCCCTTTCCAGTCTCGGAAGCAAATCATTGGTTTGGTGCATTTCTGGAGAGAGTTATCCAAGGTTTATTGCTCCAGACAAAGTATTACAGTACAGAGTCTTGGGTATTCCGGGTACTAATTCTAAAAGGGTGTTATTGATAATATAAAACACTGCAATACTTCACCCACAGTACTTATTAATGTGTTTCTGCAGATTGATCCGACAGCAGACGCGAGTTTTTTGGGCTGGATTATAGCTGCATACAGCATTGGCCAAATGGTTGCCTCTCCCCTGTTTGGCTTGTGGTCCAATTACAGGCCCAGGAGAGAACCTCTAGTCATTTCAACTGCTATTTCAGTAGCTGCTAATTGTCTCTATGCCTATGTCCATGTACCTCACTCACACAACAAATACTACATGCTGACTGCACGTGCTCTCGTGGGATTTGGAGCAGGTAACCACAGCAGACTTTACTTTTCTGAAAATAATTACATTCTGTCTCTCATGTAAGATAGTTAACATCATATTTCAGTACCAGTAGTAAAAATACTGGAGAGTTCTGGGTTTTATTTTCTTGCAAAATAAGGAAAAAAACCCTAAAATAAATGTCACTCAAGATTTTAACAATATAACTTAATATTTACATGAATACTTCCTTGGTTTTGGTTTGTTTTTTGTTTGTTTTTTTAAGGAAATGTGGCTGTAGTTCGGTCGTATATTGCGGGTGCCACTTCTCTTACAGAAAGAACAAGTGCCATGGCCAACACCAGTGCCTGCCAAGCGGTTGGCTTCATATTAGGGCCAGGTAAGACATATCTTCTTCCCTCACTTCTCTAATTCTTATTAGGATGAAATTGGGCATTGGAAGTAGGAATCCTCAGCAGCTGTATGGTGGGGATATTAAGACATAGTTTGTCAATGGTATCAGAATTAAATAACTAGTCATCAATACAGTCATCCGTACTTGTGTATGCCAATCTAAATGAAACATTCTAGTTCAATTGCACTGCTCCAGTTTAAATTTTAATTTTACCCCCCCTCCATGCTTCTTTTCTCTCGTTTGCCCTTAGCATGAGGAATACTCCATTCCCGGGACCAAGGATTTTCATGTAGGAGAAAGAGGAAAAAAGTAAATCAGCTGTCTGCCAAGAAAATTAACCCTTGGTACACTCAGAATTCAGTTCTTTATTTTATTCTTTATGATATTATTTATACAGTGTATCTGTATGTAACCAAGTAGTCTTCTGGCTAGTTGAGACCCCACTGGCATCCATCAGTTTATTTAGAGTAGGATTCTCAAAATGTAAGAGGTTTGACAGGTATAATATTTATATTTGGCACATAGAACAACTTTGCTTATCCAGTTTTATATGTTTATTCTACATGTGTTCCAATATTAACGAGTCTCAAGATTTTCACAGTACATTCATGTTTTCAAGTTTTTCAGACATGTTTTACACTTATTGGAGAAGAAGGAGTAACATGGGAATTAATTCGTCTTCAGCTGAACATGTATACGGCACCAGTTTTATCTGGAGCTCTCTTAGGAGTTATTAATATTATTCTCATCTTTGCCATATTCAGGTAATTAAGTAAAAAAAAAAAAATTTACCTTGTTTTTGTGGGTAATCTGTAGCAAAGCATATGCTGCTCAGCAGGAAGAGTAATAAATAAACTGAAATCTGGAGTGCTAAAACTATAAGCTGTTATTTATTTTTTCGGTGTTTCTACGTTCTTTAATATCTATATTTTCATTATGCTTATAAATCGTTCATGGTTATATTAAGTTAGACTGTAAATTGATTAAAAAACTTGAAGCTTGTGGACAAGTAGCTTAACCTTGATATAGTTTTAGTGTTGATGGTTCCTGCCCATGTTTTTTATCTAAAGCAAAATAAGGTTGGCTTGTCTGTAGGACTCTCACTGTCTTTGCCTTTCCTTTAAGAATCTTGAGGGGGGATTTTCATTAATTATCCCATTAATGTAGATGCATATGGATATGTGATAATCTCTCACTAGAATATTTTCTTTCTTGAACAGGATGGTGTTCACTGCAGTCAAATGTAAGCTTCACAAATGATGTTTAAGGGAGCTGGGAATAATTATCATATAAGATGATGCCATTTACAGTTATTTTAATAGAAACTTGACTCAACAGTAGATCAAATAAATATGTGTATTAATGAAAACAATTCTAAATTTCTAGGGAGCATCGAGTGGATGACATGGGACGGCAGTGCAAAAGTATTAATTCTGAAGGAGAAGGTACCCATGTTTTCTTGAAAACTTCTTGTGTGATTATAATTTTGAAGTACTTTCTTATTATTAAGCATTTAGAAGTATTCTGATGCATTGGAAACTTGAAGTGGAAAATAGGCTACCTGTCTCTCTGACTGGTCCAGAAATTGTTTCACATCCATGTTGTATCCATAGTGCTGTCAGGTAGCAAAGAAGAAAAAAAAATTGTATGGATCCTTCCAGACTTTCACTGAGAATTCTTCTGTGTAGCTTTGACTTTGCAAGAGCAACAAGTGTTTTGGTTTCCACTGATAAGATATTTAAAGTAGTTTGCTTATTTTGCTGTCACTTAGGACTTGTCAGTCACTAGGAAAACAGATGGGGTAACCAATTTGGAAATAATTTTCTCTAATTGTGAGAAGAATTGAAGTTTCAACAAGTTGATTTTGATTTAAAAACTTTATACTTAGATTGTCAAAATATAACTGCTTAGCTGCCCACCAACCTGCATGTTAAATACTTAAGAAACTAAAGAAATCATTACTGTTTGTAATTTGTGGCGGTACAAAAAAGCTCAGCTTGCAGTTTAGATAATTCTTTTGTTCTGTTTCAGAAAATGATGCCCTGGATCAGGACACAGAAGGAAACGTTGACCATGTTGCCATAGTAGCACTCAATGTTCTCTTCTTTGTCATCTTGTTTGTGTTTGCTGTCTTTGAAACGTAAGTTTGTATATTTTCTCTCAAAATACTTAGACATGTAAGGTAGTTAGATTGGGGGTGCATATAAAGTCTTTTCTGTTCCATTCATTTTCTTAACCAACTCTTCATAAATATAAGTTCAAAACCATATATAATCAGTTTGATATGTACTGATACAAAGTAATGAATTAAAGGTTAGCATAAAAATATGTAGTCTGTGGTATAGGAGACATTAATGTAAAAGCTTTTAATTGGAGACAAACCCATATCCTCAATTTCTTAGGTGTGTTAAAAAAGATAGCTTAACTTGGGCTACCTAAAATCCTTGGAGAAAACCATGTCTTCAGTTGAGTATCTTGTTCTATACTTTTTATTTTAATTTTGTGTAATTTCTTAGTATGATTCTGATTAGCTCCAAAAGCTCCAGTGAATCTCTTACTTCAGTAATAATTAAAACAATTGTTTCATATAGTTAATGCAATTGTATTCTTAAATACACTATTTTATATGACTGGGCTTTTTTACCTGAAGAGGTATGATATTCACTCCCAAATTTTCTGTGTGTAAGAAAATAAGTAAAAAATAACAAAATTACCTCAAACTGAAGGGTACTTCATTTTTTTAACTTACAAAATACTCTGAGGATATAAGTTATTCTGCAAGTTTTTTTAGCTCTGATACGGCTAAAATTTCTTTTACAATATGGCTCATATTGTAAATAATGTCTTAATTACATTATTTTTAGAAAACTGAGTTCCTAGAAATTGGTTGGCTCCTAAAACTGAAAAACAATATTAAAAGCTTACTATTTTTATACTCACAGGGTCTAGTTTCTTTTCAATCTCTATTACTCTGGCTTGGCTTTAACTCCATCATCTTTTCGTGAACTATTGGAAATAGATTAATGATGCTTCAGAGTATGACTGCTGTAATGTAGTTGTGAATTTTGTCTAGTGAATTTAATTTTAATAGATGATGCATGACAGAATTATTTTATAATTAGCCTGTGTTTTCTGATATGTCCATCAAGAGGAAAGGTTTCTATACCACTGTGTTTGATATTTGGGACAATATGTGTATGGAAACAACTGTATAGAAGCAGCTTTTTTTTTAATTACTGTATTTTTGTTCTGTCATTTTAGTATAGCTACTCCATTGACGATGGATATGTACTCCTGGACAAGGAAAGAAGCTGTTTTCTATAATGGAATAATCCTTAGTGTGATTGGCATTGAATCAGTTATTGTTTTCATGGTGGTTAAAACGCTATCAAAAAAGTAAGTTTTTGGAATTTTTTTTATTATGTTAGTAAATATGAAAAGCTTTATGGCAAGGCCAAATCTCTGTTACTCAAATCTTTCACTTGGTAATGTGTCTGGGTGTACTATGATAATGAAGTACTTCCAATTTTGGCACAGCCATGATGTTGTGGTTGTTCTTTATTCTGTTAACATAACCCCATTACTTGACTCTTTTACACTTGAATCCTAAGAAAAACAGGTTTTAAGTTACTGTGATTTTGTAATTTTTCTTGCAGATGTTTTGGTCAGGTATCATTTCTACAAACTAATGGACTATGTCATTAGCAGCGACATAAATTTTAATTTAAATTATACATTTAATTGCAATTTTGTTGTTGGATAGGACTGGTGAGCGTGCCATACTCCATGGAGGCTTACTGATTGTCTTGGTTGGATTCTTTATCTTACTGCCTTGGGGGAAGAAACTACCAAATATCCAGTGGCAAGGTATAGTTCAAGTCACACTAACCCATCTTCGTAATTTTTTTTTAAAGCTTTTATTGTATTTTTGTTCTTAACTATATGGATAACTTATTTTTACAGAAATAAAGAATAACTCCATTCCCAGAACAGTTCCCACTGAAATGTTAATGCCTTTCTGGAGTTTGCAAGAGATGCAGCTGCCATCCAACCACACAGCAGAACCCGTGGGCTGCCCCCTCACACAGTCCTGGTGCCTCAATACTCCAATGGTCTACCTGGCCCAGTACCTCAGTTCTGATGTGCTCATAGGATTGGGCTATCCTGTTTGTAATGTCATGTCCTACACTTTATACTCAAAAATCCTAGGACCAAAGCCTCAGGTAAGCATGATCCCTAAACAGTTTATTTCATTTGCTCTCCAAGACTTACACCCTCTTCATTAGAATGAAGGGTCTACTTAAAATTCCTTTTGGCATCAGCCAAATAATAGTGCATTTCAACCAGGGTAGAACTTTGGGGGAACTCTAATCTCTTAAAATCCAGGGCAAGTCCCTAAAGGAATTAGAAAGCAAGGCTTATGCTATTTATGCAAACCTTAGAATGTGAAAATTTCATGGCTTTTCTGGAAGAATCATTTTTTTAACAACTCATTATATACCTGGAATATCAGTATGGAATAATGTTCCTCTTACTAAGTTTATTGTATGACTATAATTGTGTAAATGCTACTAATGCCCCCAGTTATTGACATTTTATAGTGGTAAAACACCTAGCAAGCTGATATTACTGCTTAACAAAACATTTTATTAATTTTTTACTTTTTTTTCATGTTATATTTTGGTGAAAGAGACTAAATGCTTTGAGTCAGAATGCATTTTATTGGAAAGCTGTAGAGTGTATGAGTGGAGCCTTTGAATTTGTGCTTAGAGAGGCTGAGCACTACTCTTGGAAACAAAGTAATCAGTATTTTAATGAGTTAAGAAAAATAAGTGATTATTTAAATACTTTGACATTTTCTGATTAGGATAATGGTTGGAATTACTGGCAAGCCAAATAATTCCTGTATCACTAACCTAAGCTTTTGGTCTGCTGTAGGGTGTCTACATGGGATGGTTAACTGCCTCTGGAAGTGGAGCACGAATACTTGGGCCTGTTTTTGTGAGCCAAATATACACTCACCTGGGACCACGCTGGGCATTTAGCTTAATCTGTGGAGTAGTTGTACTCTCTCTCTTACTCTTGGAGATAGTGTACAAGAGACTAATTGCATTTTCTGTCAGATACGGAAGGATGCAAGAAGAGAATTGTTAGATATGTATTTAAAGAAAAAGTAAAACGAACCAGAAGTAATACTTAGTTTATTACTGCTTTTTAACAAGGAGTACATAACCACTGACCTTGTTGGCTGTGTGCTAACAACTCTACACCTGTACTTATGCATTGACAGAATACATAACTTGTTCATATCTCAATGTATGGTTACACCTGCTGCAGTAGAGCTTTTGTATTCTGCTTTTCTAGCAGCAGAGGAAGGGATGTGGCAGACTGGATCGGTACAGTGACACATTTGATGTGTTTACAGTTTAAATGATGCACCCATGCACTGAATGCAGCTGGTCACAGGTTACGGCCATCCTTTTGAGGAAGAAGTAAAAGAAATGTTATCTTGATTCTGTGAATCAGGATTAGTAACTCTTTTGTAACTGCAAGATTAGTTGAGCTGCATGCACTTTGTATGAAGACATCACTACTTGAGCAAACCTTCTGATGTTTGGTTTGTTGGCTTGTAAGCACTGGTTAATACAGACTGTTTGATTCTGGAACCTGTTACCTATTAGTACATCTCTAGGATTTCAAATGAAGTGTGACAGAAGTGTAGAGGAAGGTAGATGCCCTCTGCAGAAGTAGTTTGTGTGGGATTTGGGTCTTTAAGTTTGTTAAGAGCCATTGAAAATTAGTATCAGCAGCTGTTATTTGAACCATGGTGAACTATATGTGCAATTTTTCCTCTCCTGTTTTGCTGATTGCCTTTTTGTAGCAAGAAAGATAACCTGCCCCAAGTTGAAATATGCACAGCTTTTCTTAACTACAAGAAGGAAAGACTAAGCACAATACTTTACACTTTTGTTGTCATTTGTGAGAATGAATGCACTGTGCTGAGCGGGCGTAGTAATTAAGTGAAAGGAAAAAAGTCCTTGGGTGTTTACTCTTAGACTTATACAGGTAACAAGGTACAAGAGACAGGAATTTCCAACATTTTAATTATTCAGAGGTTATTTTAAAAAGTGAAATTGTAATTTTCCCTCATAGTAGGGCCTAAGCTTTTCGATACGGGTTGATTTTAGCTGTTTTAATACTACTGGGGAAAAAAAACGGAATTACTCACTGGAGCAATGAGAGTCATGGCTGCTGTTTAATGTCTCTACTATTTGATGCTTATTAAATGTAATAAGTGTAATTATGTATTCATCTACATGTTCCTACATAATCAGTTGTTCAAACACTAAAAGACTACTGAATTAAAAGATGATTTTTCCAATACTGACTGAAGGAAATACAGAAGTCTTATTCTCTCTCAGGACTTTCCTACTGCAGAATCACAAAAGCTTATGAGAAAGGACTTCACTTTTATAAGCTTATTCATAATAAGTACTACTTCTATATCTTCCTTGATGTTCCTAGTGCTAAATTCATTTGCAAGCTATTTCCTTGATTTGGGCATGACAAAGTAATCCACGTTCTCTCTTTTAGACACTAGACGAATAAGAACTGACTTGAATCAAGGCTAGTTTAGGTCTAAGCTGAGCTGTGCTTGCATGTAGCCACCACCAGCTCCTCTGAAACTCTTCATCCTCCCCCTACCAGCACCATTTTGGATCCCACTTTCTCCTGCCTTAGAAGGAAGTCAAGAGTATTTAAGTACAGATATAAGCACCATCAGGAGTGTTGGCACACTTGAAGCAAAATGCTACTGTTAATGCTACTTCAGTTGCTTTAAGTGTGACTCAATGTGTAAGACAAGGTAAAGCTATCTAAAGTTAATAATTCCTACCAAGTAACAAACCAAATCAGTTACTATGGCATGTGTTTATTTTCCTATCACCTGTGCTCCTGGGTTTAGTCATCTGTAGGCCAGAGATAAAATATGGAATATACAAAGCACAGCACAATTTTTTAGTTCAACAAGTTAGAAGTAACTTTGTGCAATAGTTTAAAGACTTGTCTCTTCCCAAGCTTTACCCAGCCCTAAATTCCCAACATATGATTTTCTCTAAAAAACCAGCTCAGCTCCTGTCATAAGTTGAGCTTAATACTTTGAGAGCCTTTTCCTCTCACCATTCACTTGATCATGAAACAAATAAATAGATCCGGACAATTACCACTGCATTTATTTTTTTTGTATCAAATGCTTGTGCAAGGAAGTTTAAGCTGCTGCTACAAAAAATAAAAAACAAGTTACAAAACATATACATATTTACATATATTACTGTAACACATAAAAATATAAGTTATTTACAAATACTTCAACAGCACAGATACATTTTCCTTGACTGTTCACACTGAGTAAGCAGTGGGGCAAGAAAAAAAACACAACAGATTCAGATTATTTCCAAAAACTTAATGCGGTCAAACTTAATTGCTCTAAGTTTTGCTTGAGCAAGCATATCCATCATTTTGATGAAAAAGCATATTTTGTATGATACTTTATACAGAATTTGCTATACATAAACAGAGCAACCCTTCCTACCTTTCTATCAGATAGTGGAAGAATTTCTGCATAAACTGAGTAAGATCAGTCACTTTACTTAAAAGTCAGTGAGTGAGTTTATTAAGGTCTCATGGCGTGACACCCAGTTTGCTTTAATCAGTGAGGACCAGCTGGACTGGTAAACATCACAAGAATAGAAGACAGACAGTGCAGTTTCTCTTTGATGTATTCTGGCAACTTATCATTTTCTCCATACCTAGAGAAGCACAGCAGCACAGAAAAATACAGAAGCTTAAATAATTTGTTTTATTTTAAAATAATATAATTATTTCCCATTTTAAATATTATAAATAAATAGTGGCTGTTCTCTGGAGATCAAGTAGATGCATTTCCAGCTTGTTCTATTAATTTGTTATCCAGAGTTCAGCCAAAGCTATGGGTACTTCTCTTTATTTATTAAGATTACAGAAGCTAATCAACTGTGAAGTCATTGAAAAGCTAAGTTTTAATATTTACAAATGAAAATCAGCCTTGCACTGACCATTACCTGGACTATTTTATAGCAGGAACAGACTCACCTGGTTGTCTGGCCGTCTGGAGATGTAACACCTGCTTGGGCTACCAGCTGGGATCCATCATTAAACTGAACCCACACTGCTCCACTGGTCAGCTAATGAGAGAAGTTGCATTATGGTTTGAGGATATGAAATACAAAATTACATACCTAGAATTTTTCTAATAATTGAAGCTGAAAGTTTTTCAGAGTTGCTGAAGGTACTTAGGTATCATGGTCAGTCTTTTAAAGAGAAAGATTGCATGGATACTACTTTGGACTAAGTAGTCTCATGTAAACTTCCTAAGGTTTCAGATGCTCAGCTTTAAGTCATCCTTGTCAATGAGAGTTAAAGAATTACCTTTAACTTAACCACTCCTTAAGAAATTTTGAATAGAACCAATCATAAAATAGAGGCCCATTTGTGAGAGTTCACATCTATACACACTTTAAAGTTGATGTATATAAAGCAAACTTTTTTTCTGTTAGGACAGGAAGTTTTATCTGAATTGCCATATTTTTTAAACCTAAAGCTGCTCCCACAGAAAAGCAGAAGGAAAATGTCATTGTAAGGAAACAGCTTTTCCTGTTGTAGAGGCAGATTCATTTCTCTTGTATGGATCTGGTACATATGTGTTTAAAATTCTTTGTTATGACACCTTTACATCTATATTAGTGAACACAACTTTAACAGTTTCAATTTTTTACTAGAGTCAAATTTAAATGACAGAAGACACTGAAATAGGCAATAATAGCCACAGAAAAATTTTGGTAACTGAAATACTAAACAATTATTTTGGTTTCTTCTACTTATGTAATTCACCATGGTATTTATCTAAGACACTTATTTAAAAGCATCTTTCCACATACACATTTTAGATTTAAACTGTAGCAAAGCACAACTGAATGATTCCTCACAAATCAAGTTTAAAGTTAATGACTGACAAATACATATCTCAAATTTAATAGGAAAAAAGAACAGACTTCCCTCCTTTATCAGTATTAATTTCTCACCTGAGAAGCCCAACCAACATTTTTCACAAAGACAGATTTCACAAGTTGGGCTGAACTTGGACTGCATTCCATTTGATGAACAGAGGAGCATATAGTTTCAGCAGCATTGATCATAAACGTAGGCTTTTCACACACCACCTAGAACCCAGGGATGCACAGAATAAAGCCTTAGTATTAAGCCCACTGATTATGTACCAGCTTAGTGGTCAATTACCACCTGTTCATATATACAGACAGATTTAGCTTGTATGCTTCATTTAACAGCATTACAGTATAAAATCCCCACAGGATTCTGTAGGAGATCTCCCTGTAGTCACAAAGGAATTGCTTTCCCTAAGTTTTCTACTTCAATTGTGTTTTTACTGTCAGAAAACCCTGTCCAGCTTCAGCAGAACATTTTCAGCACATTAGACTATAAAGCAGCCCTCATTCAGATGACCACTCAGCTAATATTTTACAAAAGTACAGACATTGCTATTAATTGGAAACTAGAACATAAAACATTAATAGATGGGTTGTGTAGCACATACAGAATCTGTTATAGGTTTAGAGAGACAAAAGCAATGAATTAAGGATAACAGAGGATCAAACATCAGAGATCTTTAGGACAACACCACAACTACTCCCTACAAGGAACATGTTCCACTACTCAGATACCTCCTCCCACAGTCACAGAGATGACAGAGATGAGGTGCTGTGCTTAGCAGTGTTTAAGATTCAGGTTCAGTGAAAAGATGAAAATCAGGGAATGCCTCAAATAGGAGAGTTTGGTCAGGAAAGAGATCAGGATCCAGATAATTACAGGAACCTGGAAGAAACAACAAGCTGTACACCTCAGGATATACAGATCTAGTTCAACTATCAAGGAAACTACAGATGTGGTTCTTAAAGACTGAAATGTTTGCTGTATGGCAAATAGAGACTGAGTTTGAATGTTGAACCCTCAACTTAGAACTCCAATGATAGGTAACCTTCAGTCAGTGTGAAAATCAATACCAGTGATGAAGCCCTAAGGAATTTTTGTTGTCAGGTTCACCTTAGTCAAGTGAAAGTTGTCAGATTCTGCACTAACGACATGAGCTACACAATCAAAGAACAGAGATGCAGACTGATGTAGATTCAACAAAGTTCAGATGATACAAACTCAGTGTGCCGAGACCCCTATACATATATATATATACATGTATTTATTCCCCAGTCAGTTAAGGAAGTTTTACCAGGGCTGTGATGCAGGAACCAAAGCTTGGTGGGTCTTTTAAACAAACTAGATGAAATTGCTCAAAGCCTTATTGGCTACCCATGTGTTTTCACTTACCCTTTTTTTATATACACACTAACACTTGATTATTTCAGAACAACAGTCTCAAGTGCCCATAACCTTTGTGACTACCATTCAATATACACTGTTGAAGAGCTCTCAAATCAGAGACTGTGCTGTATAACACGAGTAAGTAATTTTCAAACTCTGTTCCTAGGAGGAATTTGTGGTAAACTTTTGGAGTATTCTGATTTTTCCAATGATCTTAAATCCAGATATCAAAAGTTAAGTGAAATCAAAGTCAACATTTCTAGTCAATATGCTCACAAATGGCTAATAAAAGCCTAGATCTGTACAAATGTAATTCCGTTAGTTCAAATGAAAGAGCGACATTTGAATTCCTACAGGAGAGTAGTTTCCATGGTATGTTTTGTGTACTTACAGGAGTACAGTTTGGAGTCTGAACTGGAGTAGAACTAGCAGCCTTATTTCTATCCAGTGCCACAGCTTCTCTTGAACAGTTTATATTGTCCAACAGGGGAGGTGTTACAGCCTGTGGTGATTCAGTATTGCCAGGTTTTCTGGAAAAATAATGAGAAAAACTGGGAAAAGGTCTGTCCAAAAGGGACTCAAGAAACATATGAGGAGATGTAGCTTTTCCTTCAATTCCTTCAATTTACTACAGACTGTCCAAAGTACAGCAGTGGTCTTCTGTAGAATTGTTTTTACACATGCTAATTGCTGGCCTGGTTTAGTCTGAATCCACAAGTGCATAGTATCTTGATATCAAAGGAGGCTCTGCAGGTCGAAAATAAGGTGTCCATACATGCTATTAAGTTAATATTTGCTAATGACTGTAAGCTCTGTTAAGCAACCTTGGCTTCTGCAAACGTTTGCTGCATAAGGCTGCTGAATGGGAATATTCAAATACTTAAGTATTTTCAAGTGAAAGATACTACCTTCCAACAATTATTGGAAAAAATGGAACACTTCCACTCCTTTTTTCTTCTTCCAAAACAGCAGATTCCAAAGCAAGGCATATACGATGTCCCTGAAATTAGAAGGAGTTTAATGAAGTCTTAAATTGAGAAATGTCTAAGTATTTTGTACATGTTTAGTGTGGCAGGTGAGCCCACACAAGGAAATTTCAATGGTACTGAATTTTTCAAGTTGTATAAAGTAGCTTCATCAGTTCTGTTTAATCCTTTCACCAGACAGGCAAACCTGCTTTACACACTATCAAGAATTTCCTCTCAGCCTTTGTTGCGAGGTATTGTTATTGTTACCTTTACATTGACATTTGCTCTTCCAAAACCACCATCCTTCCTTCTTAATAGTGTAATGAAAAATATGAAAAGCAACATTGGAAGCACATTTGTGAAAGGGAAACTGTGTTTTTAGGAAACTGCTTTGCACTAGAAAAGGTCTATGTAAAACACTTTACTTCATTTGCATGATCCATATAAACTTGTATTTCCTTCTTCAACCCTGCTTCATTTTCTCCTTTCAAAGTGAACGATTTCCCTGATTTTTCAATCACACGAGTTATACCAGCTGTCTTGTGTATCTTTGCTCCTGTAAAAAAATGTAACAATTTTTAGTGTGAATTGTACAGATTTCTGTCATTACATTCTACTCCACTAAAGTGTATCTCCCTGACTGAATTACTGCAAAAGTAAAACCACTCCTACATGAGTTCTGTGTCTGGCAGAAATAAAGTGTGATGTTAATGGAATGCCCTCTATGGCCAAAGATCAGTACTTAGATGGGAAAAGGCAACCAATTGCTTTCTCCTTGAGAGAGGTAAAACTATTACCTCAGTTAACAGTGGAAAGCTTGAAGACTAGGGACATGCCTTTCACTAAGCAGGTTAACTATCAAATGTAGATGCAAAGAAGAGCACATGAATAAAAACAAGTGGTAATAAATAACACTTTGGCAACATGTACTTCCTGAAGTAGGGAAATAATGAATAATCAACTAATCTACAAGTGCTAGAATAAAGGCAGAGTGGACAAAAAAACCTATTTATAGCACAGTATTTTCTTCAAACTAAAGTGAATGTTGTTTTAGTGTTTGGCAATATTTTAATGCAGCTCTAATATAATGATCTAACTATTTGCATAATTGCAGAAATTAATACATACCATCATAAAAACAAATTTCAACATCTGCAGTGGGTGAATTTTCCATCAACATACACTTGGCATATCTTGTATAGAACGTCACTTTGGGGGTTTTTGTTCTTACCAACTGCACAAACTTGGCTGCATACTGGTATTTTTTCCAGTACTTTTCTAAAAAAGAAAATTTAAAAACTTTTTTTAAGAGTTAGCAGATTAAACACTGTGCACCAGCTTGAAGATAAGTAATTTAAAATATGTATTTGATAGCTGAAGTTTCTAAGTAATATTTAAGTTCTTGACAGAAGTATGTTCAAAGAAACTGAGTTACTTCTAACCAACAGTTCCCAGTATGAACAAGGAAAAGATTATGAGAGCTTTAATTTTAGTGCACTACATTGTAAAGGGGTGACTCCTTAGAACTTCCATATAAAAGACATTAAAACCTCTGGATTTACACTTTCTTGTGAAGTTTCAAAACAGTTTCCAGTTAAACTGCAGTTTGAATCTTATTCTAAAAGGAGCTTTACTTCACAATTATCTGAAAAGTAGTGGCTAAAAGCTATAAAGTCTCAAGGTTCACTTAAAATATCACATTAATCATCATAATTTTAAAATAAATTTCAGGTTACCTGGCAAGTTGTCAAAATTATACATGCAGGTGCCTTCCGAAGAAGCAGGAGGTCTGTCATCAAGAAGGAAACCTCTTCCTTCATTTGGATGATAAACTGCAATCTACAAAAAGGGAACAAAAATTGTATTTAGTTGCCACTTACTACAGCACTCTGTACTTTTAACAGATATAGAAATAAGTGACAGTTTAATTAATTACCATGATTTACCATGAACACTCTATTTCTCTAGGTAATTACTTAACAGCAGCACTTTTTCAACAATACTTCACTTATTCCAAAAGTCAAGCCCAGTTTTGCTCTGAAATAATTGCTTGCTCCCTATATTTGTGTGGCTGTTTACAAATATAGTTTACAAAAAAGTTTCCAGCTGTGCATATATAAACATTGGATTTCAAAACAAATAATCACTTAAATAAAAAACAAACCCTCTGAATGAACTCTAAGCCCTTTATACATCTGTGAAGAAATCCAAAACATACTCACCACATTTCCATCACAAGATATTCTGAGAACTTCTTTCACAAGTTCCTGTGAATGGTGTTCTTTCAGAAACTCCATACACACTTCCCCAGTATCTAGAATGCTCACCTAAAACATATTTAATATGCAAGTTAAACAAAAAGACCATTACTTTCTGGAAAGGCAAGATACCACTTTTTTCCACAAATGCTTTAAAAAATGCTTTTATTTTTCCTTGAATGCATTGCAAACCTAAAAATGCTTCTTACAGTAACTTTTGTTAATAGTGCTATTAAAACAGAGCACTTCACCATGACTGAAGAGTATCAGCCTGGTCACTGAGGGTGTGGCTTCTTAAGTGACAAATCAAACACAGACAGGTCAGCTCTATTAACTTGTAAGTATTCTATATGCCAAAACTAAGATTCATCTTGCTAATATAACTTTGAATTAAATTATTATAAATTAAGTTTCCTAAAATCAAATTATTCTAGTTTACCAAGTGATTTTTAAGAGACAGTCGCACTATATTTAATATTTAAATTGTTCCCATTTTAAGAACATACCACTGCATTTTTTGTTTTTTGCCTGATTGGTTTCAGCCTGCGAGCGTCGAGAGGTGACACAATACTTCGCAGTGCAGGTTTCTGGGGTGCTGGTGGTTCTTGGCCCCACATTTGGGTTTGTTCTGAAGTTGACCAAAGGCCACATGTGGGAGATGGCTGAAATTCCTCAGATTTGCAGAGAACTCCAGGGATGCATTTCTTTGGGTTTCTCTGGTTTAAAGAATGTGGACAATCGACAGATGCATCATGATTCCTTGTATCTTTTAAGGTGTTCCATGCATTTCTTGGGGCATCTTGCTGCACATCCAGATGATACCGAAATCCTCCATGTGCATTACTGTTGCCAGTTAGGTCTGCAGATGGTCTCAGAGGAACTGAAAGCATCATAAAAGTACATTGTAGATTTGAAGGATTAGAAGGAAAAAATGCTGTTATGGTTTTAAAAGCTTTTCAAAAGATCATCTTAGAAGGCTTTATTTAAGTGAAGAATGGGATTCCTCAGTCCAAATCATCAGGCTATGACTTGAGTACCAATCAACACCACTGCTAATAAAATTCCAGTGCTACTTAAAAAAAGTTGTTACTAGATTTCATTTAGTCTTTATATATCAATTTTTAAAATCCATTTATAAACAAACTACTAAGATTTCAAATAGATTCATAAACAAGAATTACTTTAATCTGTTGAAAGACAACTCACCATTCAGATAAGCACTAGTAACAAGTGTCATTCATGTTGCAGGTTATCTAACTAATGTTTTACCATCAGAGGTTTTAGTACCCAAGATGTTAAATGCATACTCCAAATCTGTTGGTTTATATCCAGACCAAAACCTATTTTTATCTTTAAGCTTCCTATAAGTGCTTTCCTAGTTCTGATATTTAAGCCCTTGATCAACTGTCACCTCACCCACATAACTACTGCACTCCTCCTGCCATGTGGCTGAACAGTTGAGAAGGGACAAAAGTGAAGCAGGATTATTCAGACCATATGTCATCTGATTCGAATTCCCTGCAGACAGGAAAGGAACAAGTCCAGTAATATCAAAGCAAAAAGGTCAGAATAGATTTGTGGTTTATTTTAATGATTAAATTACATTATTTGCAAATGATGTATCGATGCGTGACAAACAACACCTCCTTCCCTTCTGTCTCTTTTGTCCTTTCCTCCACCTCTCCTTCTGCAGCCTCTTATCTTTCTCAGTCATTGAGGTCTCATCTTTTCTTAAGGTGTATTTGCACATGTAAATTAGCAGGGCTTTCAAGTCACCTGCTAATTTTTTGTCATGTATTTACACTTACACGTTTTGAGTGACAACTGAATAATTACGGCAGGTTCTAGAATTCTGTTTTCCTCTTTTGTTTTTGCTAAAATACTAATAGAAAATAACAAGTTCGTTTTCGGAAACTAAGTATTCAAATTCCATGTACAAAGAAATAAAATACAGAAAACCCCACAAGTCACTACTACAACTTGAGTGCAAAAATACATAACTGATAAGGAACACACCGTTTGTTTGCATGCTTCCAAGCCACTGCTGCATTGTCTCAGCCTGGGACTTCTGCTCTAATAAACCAACCTGGGGCTTCATTGGGCAGAGATAATTCGAGCTGTAAAATAAAAGTTACATGTGTAATCAGGATTACATCAAAAACACTTGCACAACAAAAGGTATAATGTCACAGCTGCAGAAAGCACAACACTCTTAGAACATTTAAGAAATGTAGGTGGCATTTTGCAGCTCTAGGCAGCATAGAATATGCTTCTTTTTCAGGGGAATGTTCGTTGGGTAAAGCATAAAAAATAAAACACTGTTTCCAAATGGAGTGAAAAGTTATTACTAATTTTTAGGACAAATTTAAGCCTGTTAGCACTCGTTCTTGGAGCTGACATACATGAACAAAACGAGCTACTGATAATGCTACCAGCAGTGGCTGCTCTTACATCTAGCTCTTAATTCACAGAATAGAAAATAGCCTTGGAGAAGACAGTGATGACATGACACCCATGACCCCAGTGGATCTCATTCAGCATAACACATACGCAGCTGAAAGATGTAGCCAATCCCACCACCTAAACCAATTTGTATTTATATAAAATACAGTCAATCCCAAAAATTATAAAGATTTTTTTTACCAGTTTTTTAAACAACATATATATTAGACCTGTGTAGTCACAGGTGAACTCAAGCTGTTGAAGCCTAAAGAACACATATAAAACCACTTACTACAGAGTGGTTTTTACAACTTATCTGTTGTAAAGTCACACTAAGCTCCTAAGGTTTTTTATCTCTGTAGCCTATTCCTTGTCTGCACTTTCTTTTAGTGATGATCCCTACTCTACCATTGGCAAGGACTCAGTTAAAACACCCCAAAACCACAGTATATAAATATCTAATTTAAGTCTTAGGACCTCACATTTAAGATTGCTGTGCAGGCTAACTATGTAAGAGGCTTTCCTATAATCAATTATGTAAAAAAAGTAGTAACCATTCAGTTAATCCCCATACTCACATTAATACTCTCTCATGTTTACATTAAGCATGAGTTTATGAAGTGATAGGGAAAAAAAGTAAGCATTAACATTTGCACAGATTTTTTGATCCAGACGTTTCTCAAACTAGAAAGAATGCACATGGCCCACTGAACTTGTTGAACAGAGCCTTATGTCAAACATTTGAGAGTTGTCAAGAAAACCTTCTTATTCCATTTACTTTTTCTAAGGGAAAAGTGCTAGTTTGTCTTTCCCTGAACTGATTTGCAAAGAGAAAAACATATGAAACGATGTCACTTCGTAATGTGGAGAGAAATGCAAGAACTAAGATATGAAAGTCCTTATATTAAAGTAGAAAATGGTTCTTTGATATTCTGCTAATGGAAAATGTATAGAAAGAAGCCAGGATTTTTACCCAGCAGCTACAACTAAGTACAGAACTAAATTTCAGATAATTATCTTAGAGTGAGTGACACTTTACTTACTGGTACACCACTTCTTTAATCTATTGCCTAATCTTCACTTAATTTTTTCTTTTATCTTCTGTAAGCATAACAGAAAAAAACCCACAAGAGATCAGCAAGTAAAAATATTGGTAATTACATTTTAAATGCCTTCTACCCTATCTGTCTCTCCTACAAAGAAGAATTGAGCAAGGCTCTCTACTAGGATTGCTGTGGGGAAAGAAATACTTAACTTGCTACACATGGAAAAAAGTCAATAATACAGTATTACCAGCTCTAAATATTATCGTAATAAAAACTGATTCTTACTGTGGTTGATCTTTTACAGGTGGAGATATTTGCCCTTCAAAAGAACCAGAACTACTAGAAGTCTTCTCCTTAAACATTTCTCCTATATCAGTGTAGCTGTTGACAGGTGAAAAGTATTCCATATTTTCCCTTGTTCCTACTTTAGGCTTGGAAAGCACTTCCATAGAGTGACATCGATCAACGATATTTGATATGCCTTGAGTCTGACTGTGGGATGTGCCAGACCTATCTGAGGAGTGGGCTCGTCGGAGGTAGCGCGAATGGGGTCTCTCTTCTCCAGGCTGAATGGTTCTTCCCCTGCTGGTTACACCAATTTCCTTTCCCTGAATTCCCCACTGATGAAAAGAGCCACTTCCATCTCCCAATGATTTATTACCAGAATTCTTGTTTTTAGGAAAAAAAGTAATTTTATTTGGGAGTGGCTGTCCAACTAACAGCTTCTTCTTTTCCTTCAAATAACCACTGGTACTGATGCTGGAAGAGCCTGTGAAGGTTGTAGAGATGGTAGCATTTCCACTGTCCATGGAATCTTCTGAAGTTCCCAAATCTTTACTCTGTGCAGAGCTCGACCTGGACATAAAAGGATGATCCAACACTGAGGAAAGGCTCAAACGATCTGCTGGATTTTTGCGGAGTAACCTGTGTATAAGGTCTTGTGCCTCTCTTGACAAAAAGGCTGGCATTTCATAATCTGCCAACACTACTTTATTCAGCGTGTTCTTGACCGTGTCCGTGTCAAAAGGTGGCTTTCCAATAAGAAGAGTGTAAAACATACAACCCAAAGACCACACGTCAGATTCAAGTCCATGAGGACTCCTCGTGGCTATCTCTGGAGAAATATAATTTGGAGTTCCACACATGGTGTAATGCTTTTCATGAGGCATTTTCAGCTGAGTTGCGAGTCCAAAATCAGCAATCTTGACATTCATGTTATTGGTGAGTAAGATATTAGAAAGGGTGAGGTCCCGGTGCAGTATTCCATGAGAATGAAGATACAGCATACCTGTGATAATCTGATGCAAGAAGTGTCGGGCTGTCAAAACACAAAACCAGATGTTTTAATCTTATAACTGAAATTGCAGCTCTGAAAATAACTTTAAGTCTCCTATTGCTCTTTTTCTAATAAAAAGAACATTACAATAATGTTTAGTGTCATGCTACTGAGACTGTAATTAACTTTCTGCTTTCTACTTTAAGCCAAGTTGGCATGACTATGTTCTACATTACTGAAAAACTTGTATAATGCAGTAACCAGATTTGTGCCTTTGCTAATAGAATAAAGGAAACAGGACTGGAAATATTTTCAATTGGCCTAAACTTTCTTACATTAGGTTCTTAACAATTAAAAAAAAGTTTCTCATTACTTTCAGAAACAGCAAATACACAAAATCAATCAGCTTCACTATGTGCAGATTATAAAATATAGGAGACAATTTGGATTATATTTGTTTTATTATTAGCAAACTGGCAAGGCTCGAAAGCATGTAAGTTCATGATATTGGGACAGCCTTTGTGTTCTATTACACTAGAAATTCAGTGAATATTCAAGAGTTACAGTTTACAGCAGGAATAACAAAACCATATCCAGCCTGAAACAGCATAGTTTATTGTGATGTTGCAATTACAGCAATTTTAAGAATCATTCTTTCTAGAGCAAACAATTTACAGCCTTCTTTCTTTTCTTAACAGAGGGCAAAGAATGGTGAACAGATATGAGTTAAAGAGATGATGCCTGTAGAGCAGTACCCCTTTAATCTAGTCTTGTGATATGGGTTTCAAAAAATCCATATCTATATTAGTTTCACAGAATTAGATTAGAAACTGATAGAGAAGCAGGTAAACCAGAAGAACTGTGCAAGAGATGAGCAGTGAAGTAAGGCTGGAAGCAATAGAGGCAATAACCACTGACTCCAGACAGGCTAACACCAGAACAGCTTCTTTGGCTGTTCTCAGCTGTGCCCTCAAACATTATCCACTGCAGTTTGCTTTGCTGTATTTTTTTTTTTAATTGTACTGTTCAGGTTAGGATTTCAGTGGTCTGTGTTCTAACTGAAATCCTCCCTCTCTCAACTGTAAAAAAATGAAATTGGTAAATTCTTAAGCAAATTAATCTTTTTTGCAAGACTTCTTTCTCAAAACACTATTCAGAAGAGTAACAACCAATTTAAAAATGTTTTAGCATTACTTCGACAATATCTCTCACCGAAAGATAGGATTTTCAGTGCTTTCTGTAAGAAACTGCAATAAAACCACATTAGATTTTTTCCTCAGCTGCCAGTCACTCAGAATTTCCAGATGGAGTGTCAGATTGGATACTTCCTTGCTAACTCAGTCCTTAAGCAACACAAGTAACTGCATTACCTTCATTTCTACACACAGCTTGGAACACAGTCAATATTTCCAAGAACACTACCTAAGGCAAACAATAATCCTGAAAGCTCTGTAACTGGTGACATATAATACAGAAGAGGTATAACACAAAGAAAGCAAATGTGTGGATATGAAGGTTCCAGTTTTCCTCTGTGGAGCTTCCTAGTCTTGACTTACACTTCAACACAATTCTATGTACAAAGGCAAGCTCTACCTTTTATATACCTCTGCCTTCTAAATTCACTGTCTATTTTTTTTATAACCCGAACAGCACAAACAGAAACGAAGTATTCCGAAATACAACTGAATGTATGTACCATAATAATTAATCTCTAGATTATCACTTACCACAAGACTTTAAGCTACAGAAACTGTGATGATAGTTTTAAATACTCTTCTTAAATATTTTTGGGTGAGCCAAAATGCAAACAGTTAGTGCAAAGAGCTCCACAAAACAAAAAATCCCACCTTCATCTTCTGAAAAGGGTTTCTTTCTATTCTTTATGTATCTGCTCATTTCACCATTGTGGCACATCTCAAGTATCAAGTATACGTAGTTGCTATCTTCAAAATAGTTATAAAGCTGGAACATAAACCGAGGAAAAATAAATCAAAATACATTTTGTAGACTATACAACAAGTCACACATACAGGTCTCTGTACAAACCCCACAATTCTTACCTCGAGTATAGACGGATGCTTTAGCTGACAATGTATTTTCACCTCATTCTGAACCCTCTGTACCATTCCAACTTTGTGCATGGCTTTTTTATCTATCTGTAAATGGACCACAGAATATTTTTCAAGCACTGCAACACTGACTACATACTAATTGTACTTGGTTGTACTACATCTTCCGGGATTGAAACCCAATCTAAATACCCGTTGTATACAAAAAAACAATCCAAACATCAATGCCCAACTGCATAACCCCAAACTGTTGCAACTTGCGTTCAGTCTCCTCGGAGACAGACGCTTCCTTGGCTGGCTGCCTTACCATTTTGATGGCCACTTCCAGACCGGTTTTCAGGGATACTGCTCTGTAGACCCCTGCGAAGGACCCCTTCCCCAGGAGGTTCCCCACCTTGAAATCCTGCAACGCGAACAAACAGCGCCGTCAGTCAGGCTGCGGAGCGCCTCTTCCCACGCGGACCCTCCCACCGCACCTGCCCCCCGAGGTCGGACAAACCCTGTGGCGCCCCCGGGGGGTACCTGGACAGAGTTCTCCGGGGCACGGCGGCGGTGCCCGGCGGGGCCGCGCAGCCACCCGCGCCGCATCCTCCTGCCGACTCCGCGCTCACGGCTCGACTGCCGCCGGCGCTGCCCGGGGCCGCCTTCCCGCCGCGCCTCCCGCCGCTCCCGGGGCATGGGACACACCCGCCGCCGGCTGCCATGGCAGCGGCTGCCCCCAGAAACACGTGGGGACCGGGCGAAGGCGCGGGAGGAGCCGCGCTCCCGCAAACACCCGCCGGGGGAGGGTGGAGCCCCCGCCCGGCCCCTCCGCGCCCCGCGGCCCCAGCACACGGCGAGAGGGGCCGCGCTCCGCACCTCTATCCTCTCGCCTATGCAGGTCGCCATGGCGCCGGCCGCTCTCCCCCGGCTCCTGCTACCGGTTGTGCCGAGGGCCTGTTGTGCCGCGGTTGCTCATCAGGGTGCCCCGGGCCGCCCGCCCCGGCGCAGCCCCGCTCGCTCCCGGGCTCCGCGGCGGCCCCTCCGCGCCCCCGCCGCCGACATTTTGAAAAGTCGCGCCGTTACCCCCCCGGCCCCGCCCCGTCCCGGGACGAGGCTGCGTCTGACGCAATCGCGTCACGCAGCGGCGCGCGCGGTGCTCGCGGGCGGGGCCGGGAAGTGCTGCTGCACGTGCGCGAGGCCGCGCGTGACCGTTTCCCTTTCTTCTAGAGCAGCCGTTACGGCGCGCGGGCGCTGTGAGGGGAGCGCGAGAGCGCGCCATGGCCTCAGCCTAGCTACGAGTGTCACCTCAGTCTTTTGTGCCACCTCAGTCCTGTTGAGGCGGGTTGACCCTGGCTGGACACCAGGTGCCCACCAAAGCTGCTCTGTCACTCCGCTTCTCAGCTGGGCAGGGATGAGAAAATATAAAGAAGGACTCCTGGGTCGAGATAAGGACAGAGAGAGATCAGTTACTGTCATAGCCAAAACAAACTCGACTTGAGGGGAAAAAATAATTTTTTATCAATCGAATCAGAGTAACATAATGAGAAATAAAACCAACCTTTAAACGACTTCCCTCCACCCCTCCTTCCTGGGCTCTACCTCCTCCCCCTGAGTGGTGCAGGGAGACGGGGAATGGGGTTCCAATCAGTTCACCACAGGTTGTTTCTGCCACTGCTAAGGGAGAAGAGTCCTTCCCCTGCTCCACCGTGAGGTCCTTCCCATTGTTACCATAAATGGGCCGTAAGAAACTCCTAAAACTCAATTTGTGAGCATTACTGGGCAGGCATTCTTTTACTATCGGCTCTGGAAACACAGAAGGATTGTTCCTCTACTCATGTGTGTGTCCTGTTCTCAGCTCCTCCATGGCCTGCAGGTAGAATTCTGCACTCCCGTTGTGAAACCCCACCCTTAAGGGGAAGGACCTTCATGGGCTGCAGGGGCACAGCTGCTTCATCATGGTCTGTATTGCAGGCTGCAGGGGAACCTGCTCTGGCACCTGGAGCACCTCCTCCCCCTCCTTCTCCATTGACTTGGTGTCTGCAGAGCTATTCTTCACACATATTCTCACTCCACTCTTCTCTGGCTGCAATTACATCTGCACAATAACTCCCCCCTCCCCTTCTTAAATATGTTATCACAGAGGAGTTACCACTGTTTCTGATTGGCCCAGTCTTGGTCAGTGGCTCATCCGTCCTGGAGTCAGGTGGCAGTGGCTCTGTTGCTGGACATGGGGCAGATTCTCACAGACACCATCCCTGTTAGCTCCCACACTACCAAAACCTGCTCATACAAACCCACCTGTATGTCAGCTCAGCCCTGTGCGTCACCTCAGCCCTATGTGTCACCTTGGCCTGGTGGCAGAAAAATGATCACTTCTGACAGTCCTGCATGCTTCCAGGTATCTCTCTTCAGGTTTAAGGGTTAGGGTTAGGATTAGGATTACGGTTAGGGCGTAGGGTTAGAATATTAGGGTTTAGGGATAGGGTTTGGGTTTGGATTAGGGCTAGAGTTAGGATTTAGGGTTAGGGTTAGGATAAAGATGCTTTTATGCCTGGAAAAAGGCATCTTTCCCAGAGACAGTTTCAGATGTTTTTTCCTCCTGCCTTCTAGAGGCACTGACTCCCAGGCACAAGAGAAGATAAGTTCTTGCATACATGTCTGAAGGCCCCACAGTTGGGGGGCCAGCGATGATAAAAGCCCTGAGAAGAACAGAGGGTGTGTGTCTTAGGCCCAGTGCAGATTTGTGCTGAGACATTAAGTGTTCCCATCTTTGGAAATAAATTCTCCTAAATCCTTTCACTGCCTGGTATTTTGGGGGTACCTGCTTGCATTTGACCCTTACAGGCAGGAGTGCAAGATGGGAGCAAGACGGATGGTGGGGCAGCAGCAGCTCTCTGATGGACTGATATTCTTGTGCAATTACACCCATAGGTAGGAAGATGTGAGACGAGGTTGTGCGAGGGGAAAAGCACCCTATATTTCCTTTTCATTACATTGTAGAACTGCCTGATAAGTCAGCTGTTTCCATATGTGACTTTAAAACCATTGAGTGACATTTTTCTGTTGTGTTCTATCTAAAATATATGGTAAAACAAAATCCTGTAGCTACGAACAGAGAATCTCACGTGTCCCTTGGCACCTTCATTTAGCTTTTGTTTATTGTTACAGTCGCAATCAGACCTGGTCAACAGCACTTCCATGGCTAATGTGAAACGAAGCAATGTAACAAGGTTGTTTTTATGAGCTAGTAGCCTTTGCTTGACGAATTTTCTTTCTGTAGTTAAGGTGAATTCAAAATGTGAGGGAACATCTTCAAACCCCATTACCTCACCAGTTTGTTTACATTCTTATGAGCTTTTCTATTCCTAGCTGCTCTACTAAATATGAAATTCATCTTTGGGCAAGTATGGCCTCAAACAGTATTTAGACTCAATCCCTATAGTGAACTGCTGCGGGTCCCTTGCACAGAACAAATTTTCCCCAGTTTTTGAGGATATATTTGCTTTTCCATTTCTTACTTTTCAACTGGTAGTTCACTTTTGTTTTTATTTCTTGCTTGACGTTCAGATGCAGTGCTGTTTACACTGCTTGAAGCAGATGTTTCCACCCTCTGTTTCTTCCTTTGTTGTGTGGCAGGATGATGTAACAGTTCGTTTGGATACATGTCCGGAATAAAGACAAGTGCCAGAAATATTCAAACACACAAAATATCTTTTATTACAGTGATAATAATAATAATAATAATAATAATAATCTTAGCAAAGAGAATCAAGAACTAAAAGGGATACAAAATAACTACCTTATTGTGTGGCCTTAAAAACAAATACTACGAACAGCATTTAATAAGTATTAACTAGTGAAAAGGGGGTTAAAGGGATACCAAAAAAGGGATCTTAACACAATATTATGGATAACTATTAACACAATATTGGTTAGTAAAAAGGGAAATTAAAGGGAAATACTATGAACAACTTATTTATGTAACAATATTCAATAATAAAAAGGGGAATTAAAGGAACACTAAAAGGATATTAATAAGTTTGTTCTCTCAGTTGCTTCCTATCAATAAACTGTGCTTACCCACACAGACAGGCCAGGGCTGTCAGGATCTGCAGCAGCTGGTCAGTGCCCATGCTTAGCAGGCATCCCCACGGAGCAACACAGTCTCGGTGGTAGGATGAGTATCGCTCAACTCAGCAGCTCTGACAGCCCATTTTTATCAGTTCCACATTACACCACGTAGGGCCAGTACGCAGTGTAAGGGGAGGCCTGAATGGCAGCCAAACACCGCCTGATCATTACCTAATGGCAACAGTCTGCGCATGCCCTACTTGTAGGGCAAGGGGCCAGCGACCCCTGCCCACATAATCTTCCTCCCATCATCATCTTTCTCACCCCTATGTATATGACCTCTACCACTGTGTTTCAAGGGTAGATGTATCTATCTTGCAATGTGTAGCAAAACCAAGGAAGAACTCAGCTCTGATAATAGGGGATATCAAGCTGACTTGCTAAAAAGCACAATGGACCTTACAATTAGCTTGTGCCATGAAGTTACATTGTACCATACTCTATCTGGTTTCACATCCTAATATGATTCCTTTCTCACGCCTCTATGCTCCATTGATCATCCAATTCAAAAGTACCCCCCCTTACAGATGATCATGTGGCTACACAGTGAACCAGATCAAGGAATTGATTTGGGCTGGGAAAAAGACTATTTTTGTTGGTTTCTTTCTTATTAGTCTACCCTCTGAATCACCCCACCTCATAAACATCTTGCTGGCTCCTTCTGTACCAGGGGAGTGCTCCCAAAGAGTTATTCTGGCTAGGGCAGACATCCAGGATGCAAGGAGGAGGTGTACTGATTTAGCACTTCACCTTCTCCAGTGTTTGCCAGCTTGTGGCTATAAACTTAAACAGTTCTAACACTGCTTGCCTACTTTCATTGTCAGGATAAAATACAGAGGTGGCTGCACTTTCTCCTTCAGAAAAGGAGGCTCTCGGGAATGTGCATGCAGTCACGCACTCCTTAATCAAGCCATTGATGTAAAATGGCTTGTGGATAAGTGTATGCGTCAATTGCTGAGAATCCTTAAAGGTAAAATGGAAGCTGTGTGAGTGATTAAATAAAACTGGTTTGTCAGGTTATGCAATATTAACAGTGATCACTGGTTTGAGTAACTAGGGTGGAAGATTAGCAAAAATAAGACTTTCAATTTAATTTCAAGGCTAGATTTTCAACCTAAACAGCGATAAGAAAAGTTCCGTGAGTGAATTCATGTGCCAAAAGTATGACTGATATATATTGACATTGAGGGCAAACTAAATAACTAAGAGCATACAAAATATGCTGCATTACTATACAGAGGACAAAATTTTTAGGTATAGATAATTCCTTTTTATATTAGCTACCACGGTTGGAAAAGTATATGTGCTTTAGGGCACAGGCACGGAATTCTCTGAAGTTCTGTTGTGTAGTGCATAGCATATTTGGGGTTGCATAGTAGTTGGGAGGTTATAAATAGGAAGCCTTCAGAAGATGATCATATTTCTAGCATAAGATTGGGAGGTAGATGTCAATGTCTAGTTTGGCTTCTTTTTCTTTCATGTCTCCCCATTAAAAGGGGAGCCAGAGTCTTTGGACTTTCAGTGAGTAGCTGCTCCTCCATTAATTGTCAAGCCAGCAACATGCAGTGAAATAATTCTTTTCTCCATCTGATTAAAAAGAAACTCAAATCACTATTCTGCTGTTGAGTTGAATTTATGACTGCAGGGGTCAGCATCTGCTGTAAGCAGAGCCTGTGAGACAAAACTACTGATGTAACAAATCCCTTGCTAACTCTATCAGAGAGAGCACAGATATCTAATCTTATTTTCAATGCTTACGTGTTGAAAGAAATGTTATTTTAAAGTCTTCTTTAAATAATTTTAAGAGAGTAATAGGACTCCCTTAAAACAGGGCCTGCCAACCTTCTTTCAACTTTTTTGCATTAACAAAATGTGAAGATTTAATGTGTCCTTCATCAGTGGAGAAGCCTGATTAGAAACAAAAGTAAAAAGGAGCTGAGTACGGAGGATGATGAAAAGCAAAACTAAATTACTCAGAACACAGAAATTGGGAGAAAGAGGGGAAGTCATCCTCCCTTTCTGCCATTCCACCTCATTCGGAAGACACCATAAAGTTCTAAAGCTGATGGAACTCTGCCAGTCTTCCCCAGAGCGTAAGGGAGTGACCACAGATTTTTGAGTAGAAGGTGAGCAAGAACTGCCCGAAGTGCTGTAGTCTGCAGCAGTGGTGATGGTTTAGCCTGTGCTGGTGCATTGTGTCTTAGACACAGTATTAGGTAGTAAAAATTGTTATTTAAATCTGATGTCTCTGGGCTGCACTGGCTAATTTTATGAGCATGGATATTTGTCTGGATATTGAGATCCATCTATGTGTAACACAAATTATGCAAATCAACCTTGTCCTTGAACTGACATGAAGAATATAAAAGGTTTTGCTGGGCTAGACCGACAACAAAGTTTTTATTCTATCAGGCCTTTCTCATTTAAATTTTCTCAAGAAAAATCAAAACCACAAAAAACCAAAAACAAAAACAAAAAAACAAGCCCTCTTGGATTTCTGATTGTAACTCTTAGTTTTAACAAACCATTTAAGTAAGAAAAACTTACTTGTAAAAGCTGGAAGCAACCAGTGTATTTGTAAAGCTGTATTAAAAAATATATGGATACAGCTGTTGGGTTCATATAGGCAAGAATATGTGTTTACAAAATAAGCATGTTTACACACTGACACTGGGAACACTCAGAGATTGCTTGATCACAGGGCATAAATTTGCTTGATCACAGGGCATAAAGTTACATTTTACAAATTATGATCTGTCAGCATTGGTTGTTCTGCAGCTTTGCTTCCATCTTGCCAACAAGGTTTATGACACTAGTAGTTTCACTTATTTAAAACATATATATTTATTTCTTATTTCTACTTTTGACAGATGCAGTGTGTTGTCATATATATCTGGTAGTGTAGTGCCAGTCTGGACAAAAGAAATTGAGTCTTTTCCAAACCATTGTTGGTGTGTCCTAGCTACATAAGGAGTTGTGAGCATGTAGTGATCCATCAGCCATGGCTTTTATTTCACCACTAAGACTAAATAAAAAAAAACCCAACCAAACACCTGGTTTTATGCTTTTCTCCTTCAGTGACACTCAAGTGTCATGATAAAATCATTCTTACTGACATTGTACTTTTGTGATGGACATTGTTTCCCAGTGTTATTTCCAAGTTAACATTGGAAGTTGTTTTGTTCAGCAAATAAAAATTCCCACAAAACCATAGTCACAATGGATCATTTTTGTCAAAAAAATCAAAAGCAAGGTGTAGTTGATGATTTTTTTAAAAATTAAGTTGCGGTATTTTGAAGGTTTCTTTCTTGCTGAAGGAGGAGAAGGAAAAGTTTGAATAAGGCAACCAATGGCGTCATAGCTATATTCCTCCCCTCTTCCCCTTTCTGTCACCACCCTTGCAATGTTTTTGCCAAGACTTGATTTCTTTAGCTAAGCAAACAAGTATTAAGGCTCCTTCATGGGTGCCTTTTTAATTTGAGCATCATGAAAGTTGTTAAATGAGACCAATGATTCCTATTAACTGATTTTTAATAATCGTGTTTACACTGCTCAGGTAATAAAGCAGTAGGGCAATGGTCAAACTAATGCTTTGGAACTGTCCAGTTTACTAGTGTACATGATACTAGTGTCTGTTTCTCTAATACCATACTTATAAACAACATTTATGACCTCTTCAAGTCTTTATCTTGTTGCTATAAACAAACCAAGCTTTTTTACTCTCCCGTCATGTGCTGTGTTCCCCGTTCCCCATGTCAATCTGTATGTTTTTCATCTGTATCAAATTCATCTTTATCTCAACATGAGTTGTTAGGGCTGGCATTAAATTGACACTTGGTGTTGCTATTCTTTTACTAGAAATACTTCTCCTGGTACTTCAGAAGATCATATTTTCCTTTTTCAATCCTGTTATACTGGCAGTTTATAATTTTCATGACTATTGCATTCAGATCCTTCCTTTGTTATCATTCTTCAAATTTAGAAGCATTTTCTAATATCATATTTATTATTGATTAATCCACAGTTGCTAGACTATGTATTACTGGATTTCATTTCACCTCTGTTAATGACTCTGAGGGTCATCTGATTCATATTTAGAATACCCAACCCTCTGGTTTTATAATGGATTCTAATTCTATGTTACCATTAAAGCTTATTCTTGCAGCTCTCATATTTTGATAATGAGGCCATTGATGGTCTTTTAAATTTTCAGTATTTTACACCTTTGATAATAAACAATTCTAAACTTTCTCCATACTTCAGTTCCAAAATCTTCATATCAAAGAATTGTATTTTTGCTGAACCGAGACATAAAGGACAGTTATGTGATTATTTTCTATAAACAGGGCGGGTTTTTATGGTGGTTTTGCTGGTTGCCAGTCCAGATTCCAAGTAGTGTCACCTCTCTCTGGCTCAGTGCATCTATGGCAAGGACTATGATAGAGCTTCAGTTTCTTTAACCTTATTTAAAGCTGATTCTCCTCTGGACTTTTTACCCTATCCCAGTGGAGTATCTGAATCCTGGTTTGGAATACTCTAATTGATTTGACCCTGTTTTATCAGTAGTAGTTCTTGTTTATTTGGTCTGTCAATCATCAACATGTTGTACAGTCTCAACAACAAAATTAATTTGAGTTAGGCTTTCTGCAGTAATTATTAAATTACATATGTCATTTAGGACCCAGAGTTTATACCAGCCTTTTGTCAGACAAAATGTGCTCAAACCAAGAGAGAAATACAGAAATCTCTTTGAGTTACTCTGCTGCAGCTGCCATGAGCAGAATTAGTCAAACTACATTGTTTTCTACACAAAAGAGAAGACCACTGGTAGTGTGTTTGCCTGCATTGGCCCACAACTCTGCAATTCCATCTCCAGGGATCTCATTTCCATGTTAAACATGCCAAGTGACAGTGACCCTGTCATGCCCTTAGCTAGGTTGTCCCAGTAGTTAATTACCCCCACTTTAAATGCATGTGTTTATCCTAGAGTGACTTTACCTACCTTTGGCTTCAAGTCTTTTGTGTTTCCTTTCTGCTAAAATACTAGCATCATTCTACTTTAACAAAAATGCCAGGTGGTACTGTACAGTACTTGTCAAAAGTCTAATGATGTTGTATTCGGTTTGTCATAAGACTGATGATTGAATTAAGGAGTACACCTGCAGTATTTGGTGCCATTTCTGTGATTCCTATTTGTGGTGTTAATACCTTTTAATGCTTCAACATCTTCTACTTTGGTCTGCACTGATGTTTGGATTAATCCATCCATATCTCAGGTGATTCCATTAGCCCTTTAAAAATATTATGACAATATTAATCTTTTGGTAGTTATCTGAGGCTTCAAAACCAAGAACAGTGTATCAGTAGAACAACTAGAGACTGTAGGAGCTCTCTTTATTTCACAGAAACATTGCATGCTATGATAGTGAGAGGTGCTCTGTTGAAACTGTTCCTATTACTGGATTTACTGTGTTCACGGAACAGTTTTTCTAAAGAAACACAGAAATCGTCAAGCTGATACCTCGCATTTAGTGTAGATTTGCTGGTTGTTTTCAGTATTACACTATTATTCTGTTACCCAAGGAGGCACAAATGGTTTGGAGAATGAGTCAGTCATATCTTCCCTCGTCCCTGAAGAACTGGGAAGATGGCTGGGCTTCTGAAGAAAGCTCATTTAGACAGCATGGTAAAGTTTGAGTACTTCATTACTTCAAATTTGATTTTTTAAATTTTATATTACTTCTGTCACTTATGACTACTTCCATATGCAAGAATGCTAGAAATAGCACATTCAGCTCAGGTGAAAGGGAGGAAAGGAAACAAACCACATTAGTACATCATTCACTCTCTTAAGACAAGGTGTGGCACAGAAAGGTGTTGAAAGGATCCCTGTCCAGTTCTGCTTTGATGTTTTAACTTTATATTTTAAATATTAGAATAAATGATCCCTTAGCTTCAGAAGCACATGCTCAAGAGATTGCTGTGACCTGCCAGGAGCAAGCTCATTGGCAACATGCTCCTGCAGGGTGTGAATGTCAGTGTCACTGCAGCTGGTGGAGCAAAGAAGGACAAGCACAGCAGTCCAAGCATCACGGCTGGTCCTACAAGTCTGCCTGTGTGCACTAGCAACGTGATAAAGTCTACGCAATTCTATTGTCAAGTCCAACTGTCAAGAACAATTGTAATGATACAGTCATAAAACTTCAGCAGGGTATTTTCAGGCCTAATACTGCTGAAATGCGTATTTTGTTTTCCTGTATGTTTGTGATGGTTTTTGTTGTGTATTTTTTATTAATTTATTTTATTCAAGGGAAAGAACATGATGATGGAGACTTGGCTGCTTCTGTCTCTTTTTCACTAAACAGACTTATGTGTTTCTACAAACAAAATAAAATTTTATCAAATGAAAATTTTCTTTCTTTTGGTGCCCACCTGCACAAATGCTTTCAAAGTTCACCTTTCAGTAAGAGAACTGAACTTTGTATTCAGAGATGAGAAACATTGTTCTTGTAATTTAGAATCACCTGCCTGATAAAAACTTGAGTGATGAAAAGCAAAATTTCTGTCAGTAACAATTCATTACTGGCTACTTGTTTGTCTGGCATTTTAGCAGTTTGATCATGAATTTTGGAATGTATTTTCTGGATTTTCACTGTTTACAGTCTTGCAGTCTTCACACCGCAACTGTTAAACACAGTAATGTAATGTTCTTATGTTAAACATGGTAATGTAATAATTGCAATAAGTACATCTTAGAGATGAGCATAAAAAGCTGTTGCCACTTACGTACTTTATGTTAAAAGTCACCATACCAAAATTTGTAAGAAAAACCCCGCTGTATCTTGATTATACTGAAGCTTGGAGCAAATATCATTAAAAGTTTTGGCTCTGACTGCGCTTGAGTAGGAACATATAAGCTATTACTTAAGGTTATTATCCACACCTTCACTGTCCGTAAATTTATTTTGTATTCTCAGTTATTTACAAACTATCCACATAATTTAGAGTTCTTGTATGAGTCAGAAGATAACCTGGAAAAGAACCCAACCCAAACCAAAAAATGCTTAGTTTTTGGCTCATGCAAGGGGCATTCTACCTCAGACTTAATCTATGCCGAATTCAGACTGGAAAAATGCCTTGAGAGGACTGCAGCATCAATTTATTGCAAATGCATTTTATTCATGTCAAGACTTCAGTCTACTATTTCTTTCTCTGTCTTGACCATCTCAATATCCAAAGGCTATGCTAGCCTTCAGTTTGTACTCAGGTGAAATTTTAGCTGTTTTGTCTTCAGCTCTGAAAACCTTTCCACCTTGTGTTTCTTTACCTTCTTGACAGCTGAGTGATGGGGTACACTGGACATGCACCTCTGCAGATACACACTGGATGAAGTGTACACTCAGTGTGGTTTCATGTCTGAGGATTCATTAGTCTGTTGGTTTTATCCTTGCCCAATGCCAACACTGTTTCCACCCCCCTCCAGATCCACTACTGTCGCGGGGGATAGGGGTTGGGTTCATTTTTGGAAAAGTCAATAAAAGGAGGCGAATTGTCGTTGCTCTCCGTACATTGCATTTTAGCTAATTGCTCTGCCGGGGAAGGATACTGTATAGGAGGTGGAGAAACAGCCACAGATGGATATTTCCTAAGGGGGGGTTTAACAGGGGACACACCCGCCTCAAGGGTAGAATTGCTGAGTAGGAAAGATGGCCCCCCCGCCGCGCCGACCGGAGCCACGGCCGCTGCCAGCCCGCCGCCGCCCGGGGTCGGCGCCGCTGCAGGCACACTGCACGGGGGAGGAGGGTTAACAGGGGAAGCACCTGCCGCAAGAGTAGAGTTGCTGAGGAAGGGAGAGGGCCCGCCCCGCCGGGCCGCCCGGAGCCATTGCCGCCGTCAGCGCACTGCCGCCCGGGGCCGGCGCCGCTGCAGGCACACTGCACGGGGGAGCGGCCGCCGCCGCAGGCGTTCCACACGGACCCGCCGCTGCCGGTGAAGGCGTGCTGCAGGGGCCCGCGGCCGCCGCTGCAGGCACCGCGCACGGACCCGCCGGCGCAGGCGTGCCGTAAGGACTCGCGGCCGCCGCTGCAGCTGCAGCCCCGTGGCACCGCTCAGAGAAGGAGAAGGCTCCTTAAGGTGGAATTCAATCAAAGAGTCCGCAAGGTCGTCCCCCGCCGTCGTCCCGGGACTGTTCTGGTGCTGTAGTTCAGTCTGCCAGTCCTTGAGGGTGGAAAGCACTAATTTCCGAGTAGGAGCCAGCCCCTCCACGATTTCCCTCCGCGATGGCATCTAGCAGCGCTCTGCCAATGTCCTCTCACGTAGAAATACTAAAAGCAGTAGGAACCGCAGCCTCTCGCCCAGCCCGACGGCACCAAAGCAACAAACGACTTAGTATCGTCGTGTTTAATATCACGATGCCGTAATAAAGCATTCCAAGCAGCAAACACATGCCTTTCATCCGCACTCATGGTCTGCCCCATAGTACCTAGAAAAAGTTCTCAGGAGCTCACCTGTGCCTTCCAAGTGACAGATACACTTGTGCCTTCCAGGTCACCTGTGCCTTCCAAGTGTGGGAGATACACTCGTGCTTTCCAGGTGTCAGAAACAACGGATCCGGATCCTTTGCGGCAGCCCTCGCCGCTATCAGCTTCCTGAGCCCCAAACCTCACTGCGCCTCACCCCGCAGTTCAGCTGCCTTCAGTCGTGATACCCCACATGACATGGGCACTACTCATCGTCATTTCTTGGGCCTCCACGGGGCACCATATGTCACGGGGTATCTATCGTAGTAGTTAGGTTTGGTTGATAGAAAAGCACACACACACACAGACAGAGTTGAGACAAGAGTTGTCTGCTGCATCAGCGCAGCAGCATCCTTTATTGGGACAGCTAGCCAACATTTTCTCACACACTTTCTGTAAATAACATAATTTCTACAAAACACCAGCACTATGCACCTGCACCATGAACACAGCCAACATTCTTGTCCTTGTACATTTTATCCTCCCTAAACCTACTTATCGCCTTTCCAGTTAACTCTCAGCTTCTCAAGGTTGCACTGTTCATTGGAATGGTCTATTAGCTTCTCTGTTCTCACGGGAACAGTCTTATGCCATCCAATATATTATGTTTGTCTAGGGGTTCAACCTTTAGGGACTTAGTGGGCCTGCCGCTTCCCCCCTTACACTACCTAACATATTAGTTTATTTAGGTGTTCACTAGAGGTTTCCTTGCTCTTTCTTATTGAATATGTAATTGCCAGCGGTGGGTGTAACTGCCAGTGTTGACAACTGGTTTTATTTGCAAATGTGGACTGCTTCCTTAGGCACAATTCCTTTGTTGATGCTGTTTCCAAGCCATATGGAATTATGCAACAGTCATGAGAGTAACTACTGTCTTATGTCATATTTTAATCCTTTTTGTAATTTGCATTTGTTCTTATTGTGTTCAGAACTCAGATATTAGTAGTTAGTTGTACACTGAACTTACTGGGAGCAGATGAAGTTCGCCTCTCTTCCACAGAATGCAAAAAAAACCACTGAATAGAAAACAACTGCATTTTGAACTGCACTTTATTTACATGGGAAGACAAGATCATAGGAAGCAATGCTTTTGCTAATAAATAAACGGAGCATTCATAACAGTCTTTTAAAGTTAAAATCCCCACATCTTCTTGCAAATAGATATTCTTTTGAGACATCATGGGTAAAAAAAGAGTTAATCTGCCTTGGTAGAACTGTTTATCTTGCTCTTCTGTCAAAAGAGAATGAATGGATTTACCCCATCTTTATGCTTCATGTGAGCAGCCAAGCTGACTAAATTGTAGGAGGAAACATATGTACCTGTCATATGCAGCATAGTATTAGGTATATTTATTTGTACTATGAATATTTGTGATCATTCACTGTGCCATCAAGTATTGCCTTGTGTCACATGAAGCACAGAAGTTGTGTATGGGAATAAACAAGCTGAAGTGACTGTTGCTGTATTCCTGGGATACAGAACAACCTGTGACATTCATGTAGCTGCAGAGGCTTGCCCAGCTGTAGCATCCTCAGTTTCCTCTGAAATAAGAGGAGCTCAGTAAAGAAGAAAGATTTCTGTCACTTTTAGCAATAGAACTGACTAACTAAATGAGTGTGGTTATTTTCCATCATCTTGGCTGAAAATAAATTTGCAGTGCCTGCCTAAACCATGCAACTCCTCTGAAAGCAATCACAGGACAGCACTTTTCAAGGGCGGAAACTGTAGTGGACTATTTTCAGCTCTAAAAATAAGCAGATGTAGTTCCATTGAAGTTGTATAGCTTTGTACAAAGGTTCAATTTGATTTCCAGCTTGGGGTTTACATATTTAAAAAACTGGGAAGTCACATTTCTTCTGCAATATTTGCAGCTCAATAGTAAACAGCCTTGCTCATAGTGAATAGGATGAAAAATAAGAATAATGGGTTTTTTGCACCAGTACAATTTACATACTGTCAGGTTGAGTTTTTTTCCTGCATGTTCCAGTCTCAGGACTACTTTGACTTAATGGCTTCACATATGTGCCACTTCTTTTACAACCATGCGTGCCTAGTTTTTACTAGAGAATGAGGTTGGGCCCGTGTTTGAGGATTAATGATCCTATGTTGAGCTTAGTGCTGCCTTGGCGGCACCAGGACTTGAGCAGGGCAGTTAGAACTGGCAGGGGTACGTTTGCAATGTGCCTGAAGTTTGGAGGTACATAGGCTTAGCTTTGAAACTCCTTTCTTAAGCAACAGCCCATGCTCAGCTTTAATTATTGAGCTCTTAGTTCTCCTCCCTGATATTCTCTCCTACTACGAAGAGATCAGACTTGTTTTCCTTGAGAAGTTTCCATGGCATGTTTATGGCCATGATACCTTATTGCTTAAGGCCATGATACCTTATTGCTGTAGCATTGCTACAGTGCAGTACAGCCTCTGTTTTCCTTTCAGTACCCCAAGTTTGTTTGGTTGTTTTTTTTGTTAATTTTCTCCATTTTGGATTCTGCATGTGGTTGCTCAGGAGAATGACATTTCTCTCTTAAGGAGATGTGTGCATTCAGATGTCAGAATATTTGAGTTGTGAGAGGCTGAGGGTTGAACAAGTATCTTGAGACCTGTATCACTTTTGATGATTTGCCTCGCACAGGAAAGGGCTGTGATTCTCATTTTTCTGTATGATGGTGAGGTCTCCAGAGGGAACATCTTTTTCAGACAGAAAAAATAACTGAAAACTTCTTCATCCTGTAACTGGCCATGCCGTTGCATTGCTGATCAAGAACCACCCTACTTCTGTGGTGGAAATCCATTTTTTTCAGAGAAGGATTTTTTTATTTAAATCTGTATCTCTAAGAAACAAGTCAAACTTGTCAGCTCTGTGATTCAGTTTACTCATCTGTATAACTGACATGTTTCATCCTTAGCTGAGGAATGTGGGTGGAGGGGAGTCATTTGTAATGTAAGTGAAAGAAAAAATAGTTTGTGCAAAGAATGATTGTTTCTGAAATGTTAGTTATTAAATATAATCTGTTTTGAGTAAAATCCTTGGTATGTCATAAGGCTTTGTTGCAATGACTAACACATTTTTATGGACATTCCAACTTTGAACCCTCCTATCAAGTTACTGGCCCTGCAGTAATTATTTTGCTTGCATAAATGCTGTCAAAGACTGGTAGGTATTTTGTTTTTACTAATTGTCTTGGACTACAATGTCAGCATTTGGTAGTCCAGTGATACTTTGCCATTTATGCCAACATAAGCTGTTTTCCCCACACATCTTTTGTAAATATTTTTTCCTCAGATCTTTTGTGCATCTTAGTGATGTTTCCGTATTTGTACACAAATAGCACACAACTTTGTGTGCTATAGCTGAGTCTGTCTCTACAGATGCCAAGGATGAGTTAGTCAGTGATTTACCACTAGAGCCAGGCTGACATCATGCCTATAATGTTATGGAAACTGTGAGGTCTCTGGTATGTTTTGCTAATTTGGCTGATGCCTTGGTTGTGTCTGCTGTTGTTGCTGTATGGAACATGGCATGAGAATGTGCCACGTTCTTGAGCAGGACATGGACCACTGTGCAAGTTTTTCCAGATGCCTTTTCTGTGATTTTTTTGATTGTACAGCACTTGTGACCACTAAGTGATCATTTCTAATAGAGAAAACTTTTGCAAGTCAAAATAAATTCTATGAGAAAGGATGGTCTCGGTATTTGAACTGTTTATTAAGAAGACCTGGCTAGGTCTAGAATTATCATTAAATTCATCGCACAATCTTCACAAACCTCGCTTACATCAATGAAAGGAATTCATGACACAAAAGTGAAAACATCACCACAGGAGAGATGAAGGAGTTTCAAATCAGTGCAGATACTTACAGGTTAGCACTTGCATCACATCCCCTTACGAGTGATGTTCTGCCTTGTAAAGTGGATACAAGCTGAAAAGTAGAGGACAGATTTTTCTGCGTAGCAACACTGCTAGAGCTAATATCTAGAGCTAATAACCAATTTAAATACAAATCTATTCAGTGTTACCCTAGGCTATTATGTCAGAAATTTTGATTGACTCTCTTTGAAGTTATTTTTGTAAATTTTTAGCTGTAATTAGCACTTAGTTACTGAGCAAGCAGCTAGATTTGCAAAGAAGGTGAATCCCTTGCGCACTGATATCTGCTAAGTTCATTCAGGTGGATTTGAAGAGCATAACAACGGATGCAGTGTGAGATTTGAAGGCTTCCTCAACAAAATATAATTACATTGTAGTATGTCCGACTAAAATACTGACAATATTTTTTTCCCCTTTTTTTCAGTACATCCTTCCCCATCAGGGCATATGTCTGCTCTTTCGGTTTTGAAAATTTGTTTGTTGATATTATCCATGGAAACAAAATTTCTCCTGAGCATAAAGATATAATTTTTGCATTTGTCCAGCTCTTTAAAAAGGATTTTGATCCACAGTTTAGCATATTAAGACAAACGATATTTCTTATCGTTTTTGCCTTTTTGTGGCAAACATGTTGTGGTGTTTTTTTCTGACATGATATTAAAGGAAAGCAGACAAATACTTCTCTAATGGCTTGTTTTATCACCAAGATGATACTGAAAAATAAGTTTCTGTTGTCTGAGCTCAGTTAGTTTGTCTTGAAAAAGCACTGTTATGGGAATTTAGCAAACTGGACTGTGGCTGTTTATTTCCTTGCAAGCAAAGACAAATGCAAATACTATATTTCTGTTATTTAAAGTTGTAGGATAATGATCTTTAAAATTTCCATATTCTTGGCAACTGAGTGAATTTAGATACATTTTATATTTCTACCTGTCAAATTATATGTATAATTGTGTATGTCATATATATAGAAGAAAATGAAAGTTTCCCATGGTAGACAGCTTGCTTCTGTTTGACACCGAATACTTCCTTCACTATCATTTTAAGCCCAGAAATATCAGCCTGGTAAACTTTGTTTGGTGTTTGTGAACTTGATGTTATTTTTGAAAAAGCCACAGGGAGTTTTTTTGTGAAATTGATTGAATTGAACTTGATGTCCAATTCACAGATTTGTGAACTTCATGTTATTTTTGAAAAAGCAACAGGGTTTTTTATTTGAACTGAAGAACTTTGATGCAATTTATAAAATAAATTTCTAAGAGAGAGGAAAAATAAAAAGTGCAAAAAGGAAATACATTTCATGGACATGTTAAGGAAAGTGGACAGTTTGGAGTTAATACCATCAGATGTCTGTGAAACTGGCTATTGCTACTGTGGGAATGTACCTACTCATACAGTTTACTCAGTGCTATGTAGAGAGATCTTTTTGGGATGCAATTTGTCTTTATTTTCATCTAGATTTTGTTTTCTGAGTATTAGAATACCCAGATCTTATAACAGGTTGTCTTCTAACAGAGTGCAGACTTGAAACACAAATTCAGTAGATATTGGGTAGAAGATGTATGGAACTACTGTTTTTTGTACTCCCTCATGCTGTTTGAGTGTTTATCTGCCTGAGCTTTCTGAGAGCGTCAGGCACTAATACAGGCTGGAGGGTAATTTTGTCATGTATTGGGTTAAATGGTTAAATGAGTATAGATCACACAAGCAATTGATAAGCTGGGTTGCTTATTCCTGGTAAATTCGCACTCAAAAGCTGCAAAGGCAATGCCACTGACTTTTCCGAATACCTGGTGAGCAGGTTGTTAATCCTTACTTAATAAGAACTTGCAAGAGCTTGTGTGGTTATTATTTCATCTGTGACTTTGCAAAGCACAGGTTTAGAAAAGCCATCAGAGAGTGACCTTTGCCTCCCAGATCTCATTTCCCATCTTCACTTTCTATGTTAAAATTGCCATATAAAATTTCATAAGGATATTTGTTCTGCCTTGGTCTTGCAGACAAGGCAGTGCAGGCAGATGATGGAGTAGATGGGGAATATTTATTGCAACAGATTCCTGGAAGTTTTGAAGGATGCAAAAAGAGCAAGTAAAGTGGGAGCGGTTATTTTTCATTGAGAAAGGAAACTTCTTGGGCCACATCTCCCTTTAGTATTGTCAAGACAAATGTTTGCTGTTTTGCTTTGTCGTATTATCTTCCAAGAGTATCCCTTATGCTGGCTGCTGACACACTCTCCAGGAGGAACTCAAACCTCTTGCCTAGGATTTTTATGCAGGTGTCTTGCCTTCCTGTTTTTGAGGATGGCTCTGGCCCCAGGAATGTAGCATGTTTTGCCCCTGTTGTAGATGTTGTGTGACTTGACTGCATTGCTTCACTCTCCTTTGGAGATGAAGTAGTCATACAAACTGACTTTTTTTTGTTCAATGCTTGTAAAATGTCCATTTTTATTTCTGGAGTGTTATTTGATGTGAGGATAAAGGTATTTTCTGAAGCAATTTGCAAGTAAAATAATGTTGACTAGTACTTTTTAAATGTTGTACATGCTATAGAAAGTGTCATTTTCTTCTTTGGATTGCAAGTACTTCAGCACTACTGAAAATCCAATTAACCTTATAAAAGGAAGAGCACACTGCTATTTGTAGGGAGGATGAAGAATGTAGGACAGAACTAGGCTGAGAAAGAAAAGGATAATATTTACTTGCAGCCATGGTAATGATCACTGGGACACTCTTGTTTCACAAGCTCTATGATAAACACAATCTCTTTGAATAAATGGTTTATATTCTGCAAGCAGCTCTTTTCTCCCTGAAACTGCACTGAGTCTACCACCTGAGGCAGTGTTAAGATATTACAATGCCAGAGAAGCTGATTTTCAGGCAAAATTTGAAATCTAGGTTCTCACAATGTATTTCAGAATTTTGGTGGCAATACCATTAGTATGACATCATGTCTGTGTCTTTAATTCCTTGAGAGTTTCAGCTGGCTACCTTCAACTGGCAGGACCCAAGGGAATGGCATCAAGCTGTGTCAGGGAAGGTTTAAGTTGGATATTGGATATTAGGAAAGGTTCTTCACCCAGTGGGTATTTGAGCACTGGAACATGTTCCCCATGGAAGCGGTCACAGCACCAAACCTGACAGAGTCCAAGAAGCATTTGGACAATGCTCTCAGGCACATGGTGTGACTTTTGGGACTGTCTTGTGCAGGGCCAGGAGTTGGACTTCGACAATTCTTGTGGGTCCTTTCCAGCTAAGCATATTGTATGATTCTTTTCACGTTCACCTAATTTTGCCAGAATAGTTGATCTTCCTCTTCTGCAGAGGAACCTCTTGATGGTGAACATCCTTTCACAGTAGTCTGAGATGCTCAGAGAGCACAGTAGGTTAAGGGCATTATTTTCCCCTATACTGGCTGTTAAGCACACGGAGTTGATTTTTAGAGTGTACCTTTTTCACATATGCACATATATATGTGGATGTATACATACATATAAGCATACAGGTTTTTAATAAGAAGGACCTTTCCCCACCTCTAAATCCCAAACCTGGCCTGTGAAATGAATATAGTTGAAATATTTTATTAGACTATTTATTGAGATCCACATGTACAAAGCCTGGAAGAAATGCAGACTTTGAGAAGCTCTTAAAGTGTACTGAGTAAGACGGAAATGAACATGTTGCATCGTGTTGTGTTTTGGTACTTTTGTACAGGTTATGCAGAATTCTACAGTCCACATCTTGTTGGAGGATAGAGGGATTCCCATTACACTGCTAACACATAAAAGAATTCCCAGAGTAATCCCACAGGCTGCTGCTTTCCTGCTGCACCTTGGGATCTGCTCAGAGAACCAACAGCACCCCAAACCATCAATTTCCCCAAGCAGTTCAAGGCACAGGAAAACTACCTTGGACTTGGATGTTGCAATAAATAACTTTTGAGAGATGGACTACTTGAAACTTGGCTATCTGTACTCATCCAAACATATAAATGTGTGACGGCAGCTGTGAAAATAACTGGAGTTCCCCAGAGGCAAAGCAGTGCAATGTCTGGGCTGCAGCAGGTGGAGTGAGGAGTCCGTGTTCATAGGTAACTTGTCAGTGGAATTTGGTGGAATTTGCCAGAAGAGAGGCTACAGCTGACTGGGACAGAGAAGAAAGAGAGAAGCCACACCTAACTAAGCAGGACAGGTAAGCCACCAAAAATGCCTATTTCTTACCTGTGGTCTTTTGTACAAACATAAATTTCAATCCATGACATCAGAACACTGATGTAAAAATGAAATCTTGGGTGGTCATTTATGGTTCAAGTAGTGGTTTATATATTTATTATAATTATACACAACCTTGACAATCTATATTGCCATTCAAAAATAAATTGAAGTATTGTCAATTTGCACATGATCTACTAATAATCCCATTTACATACATAGTAAACATTTTGCATACCTTAACACCGCTTTAAATTCTGACACCTCCATCTCCTCCCCCTTCAGCCTGTGGAGATATGTTTATAGACTTTGTAAACAAACTTTTCCAACTATGCAACATTCAGAGAGTACCACCTTTTAAAATCAACTTAAATAAACCATTTCAACACTTTGTAAAGGTGGCTGGTGGGTATAGCTCTTAACTACATTTTTGTTTAAAATGATTCTTCATCGATTTCAATGCAATGATTCCTGGTTTTCACTGCTTGAAATTATTTCCTTCTGACCAGGAAAGAAGGAAAACGCAGTTTAGCATCTGTATTAGGGAAATCACATTGAGCACATTCCTGGTTTAGTATTCTGCAGTGCTAATAGTCACATTTTGTTGTTTTCACTGTTATTTACATGTGTAGGAAGTGGCTGAAGTCTTCAAATTTCAACTCTGGAGAATTAAGAATTCAGCTAAGAGTCAGCCACCACACAGTCTCTAGCTACTGAGAGCTTGTGTTTATACTCCAAATGCTATCTTGGGAGCTGAACTTAAAATTTATGAGGCATTAACACCTTTTGTTAAGCAACATGTTTTTTACTACCTCTTTTGACACAGAGGTTATGTCTCCTGGTGCCTGAAAGACTAGAAAACTTACAAGTAACAAAACTCAGAATATTTCTCCATCCACTTATCAACTCAGCTAGTGGCAGCTAATGTAAGCATCCTTAGAACATGCAGATCTTAATACTGATCCACAACTGAAGGTTGGGCATCTGGGCTTCACTTTAGAAGGGCTCACAGAAGTCAGTGTATTGAAGTATTACAGTGTGGTTACACAGCAATGAAAGTCCTATTTTGAGGAAAGAGGTTCTAATCTATGGCACTAATCTATGAGAATTGAATTTAGCATCTTTTCCTACAGCAACTGGGTAGGTGCTTCGAACCAGCAAATGCAGCACATTTGCAACACAGTGTCATGTTTTGATGCTTTGACAGAGCTCTGAGAAGTGTAGATGCCAAGGTTTGTTAAGGCTGTAAAGTTTTCGCACTGGTGTCAAAAAATACATAGGAAGAAAAGTCTCCTGCCAGCTCCTTGCTTGTTTCCTGAAATTACGCTTCAACATAATCCTTACAGGAAAATCCCCACTTCAAATATAGAATACTGAAGAACAGAGTAACAATCTGTAGCAGAGGTGGGAGTTCAGCACACTGAGATCTTTAAAAACATTACAGAATTTCAAATGTTGAAGATACAAAGGAATTCTACCAACAGAGTGGATGCTTTACATTAACAGCTTCTAATTTTGCATGGAAGAAGCAAAACCTTCATCCCACACACTACAAGGTATACAGTACGCTGCAGTTGCACTCCAGTCACTGCGGTTCCTGTCCCATGCTGCCATACCAGAGACAGGGGCACCTTGTGCTACCACATGATCTTGTGAGGCAAGTGGGTTTTTCACCCGAAGGGCCTTTGAGGATTCTCCCAACTGCCCTCTCCAAGTTTTGCAATCGTGCCCCAAAGGCAGTATTTAAACGTTGGAAGAAGGGCACTGCCAGGAGCAAGCAAGGGAGAGGAGTCTTTATTCAAATGCAGACACATTCAAATTCAGATCAAACAAGGCAGGCAGCTCCTAGTGGGGTATTTTCTCATGGAGCAGCAGCTTAAAGAAAGAACTGTATAAAAGCTTAACTTAAATGTATAGTTAAAAATCTGTTTCTTACATCTGCATGAATCTTGAAGCAACTCCTGAAATTCTGAAGTACTACAGTAAAAAACATGGAAAGGAACCCATGAATCAGTTGTACAATAGCTAGCAGCAACTTAGTTTAGCAAAGAAAATTAACACAAATTATTTTAAAGCCATTTCTTGAATAAGTCCATTAAAGGTCCATACAGGAGAGGATCAGTCCTCTTGAAAGAAAGATCTTATTAGTAAAATGAAACAAAGTATTGCTGCTGGTTTGTAACTATGTGATTACTGTAATTTAAAAAAAAAACCAACAAACTCTACTGCCTTTACAAAGATAGTGTCACTTCATTTTTTTTTTGTTTTTTTTGTGGGATGTTTCAAAATGAAAACATTTTCAAATGTTTAAGGGAACATTTTCAAACATTCAAGATGTATCTTGCCCTCAGCAGAAAGTTTCAAATAAGACATTATTGACAAGTACTTGCTTTTAAAATATCCCAGATGCAGAGTAGCACACTACTGTTGGTTTCCTAACAAATTTTATGTTGCAAAGATAGTCATTCTGGTGCTGTCAGAGTAGCCACAGGGTAACTCACTTTTTGAGTCTGACACACAAAGCCTCACATTCAAGTTGTGCATAGCTTATGTAAGTACTTAATCTTAGATCTGCCTTGGTAAAATCTCCTCTTTGTAACAGAAAACAGATTACATATTAACAAATCATATTTTAATGTGAAGCTCACCGTGGAAAGAACAACTCTGCCCTTCTCAAAGGGATTCCTAACATGTACCTCAGCAACCAGTTGCTGTTCGCAGTCTGTGGGCAGCATTCCTCTTCACCAAGGATCTATAGACAGACCAGATGCATAGCAAAAAACCCCTATCCTAGTAAGAAAACTTTACAATTGTTTGTCTGAACCATATCTGCTTTTAAGCGTGCTGTTCTAGACCTTATCCTAAGAATTGCTTCAAACATTTCTAATGTAGTATTAAGCTTCTGATGACCATGAGCAGAAGATACTCTGTTCTTGCACAGATTTCTGCTGTGTGAGCTCTTCTGCCAGGCATCAGGAAGTCTACTAGACAAATTAACGTGTAGATGGATTTTAAGCCAGTACTTTAGAATGCTACTCATTACACTGCTGTGGTAAAAGTCAAAAAGATATTAATGGTGTTAAAAGCCTACAGGACCAAAGCTAGCTCAGTCATTACTGACTTAAACTTAGGACAACTGATGCCGAAGTACAGTCACCCCCTCAGTGCCAGAGGTGTGACTAGAGTGGCAGAATTCAAGACTGAGGTTGCAGAGTGGCTGCAGAGCAGCTCTTCAAGGTCACTGTTTTTGTTCAAGGACTTTACATATGTAAACTTACGGTGTCAGCTCATCCACATTTGAGTGCATGGAGGAGCAACAGTCAGTAGAGCAAAGCACGTTCATTTCAGTCACTTGATGTCAGTCATGAAGATGCAATTCTAGAACCTGAACTAGTCTGACAGGTTTATGTACAGCTGTAAATGGTGCTTCCTTTTTCTGTGAAGATATGTGACAGTTTAATTTACTTCTACTACTGGTCACAGATTACTTTTTGTAGTATGAACAGTGATGGAAGATGAAGGACATGGCTGGAGATGAAATGGCTGCCAAAGCCAGAAACAAGATCATGATTCTTCACTTGTTTACAACAGCAACACCTCACACAGGAGAACTGCTGCAGGAGTGCCTAATTAACACCTGAACACACCTAAATTTGTTTCTGCAACACAGTTCAAGTCACCGAAGCATTACACTGCAACTAATCTGAGTTTCTTATGCTGACTGGAATCAGAAACCACTTTTCATAGTTAGAGTAGCCCATTTGCATTCTGGTAATAGAGAAGCTGTTTGAAGTCAACAGTGACTGGCTCTAGCAAGTGCTACAGTACCTTGGTGACCGACAGACGCATTTGGAATATAGGAACATACACTGGACTCTGACAGTGTTTAAGATGTATCAAAGAAAATAGCAATACATTGTAGACACTTTCATTAGATAACTAAACGACCAAAAATAAGTGGTAAGCTATACAAGTTCATCAAGTAGATTCCATCTTTGCAGTAGTAATATCCAGTTTTTGTTTTGGTCCTAGACCAAAAGCTTTACATGCTGAATACCAAGGCTTAAATAAGTTCTCAGCATTTCTTTCAAGACTGCACTAAACAGCATTTAAGCAACCTCAAAATCAGGGTGCTGATATCCAGCTTGTGCAGCACCATTTCTGTTGTTTCTCCTTCCCAGCATGAGACACGATGTAACTTTAATTCAAAACAAAAGAAGTGGAAATAGTAACAAGTGCAATAAGACATTTTCAAGGGAAAGCTACACAACAGGCCTTGTGAATTCTAACCTTTCATCCTATTATCATTAGCATCATCCTATCATAAGCACAGTACGTTATGTACAGCAGTGTGCACCAAGACCACGAATTTCAGCACATGGCAGAGCCACTATACTGGAGCTGTTTGTAACTAAGATTGTTAGTGGTACGGGAACCTAAAAAAAGAAACACATTTAAGCTTGTATTATTCAGTTTATATGAAAAAGACCGTACAATTCCCATGGTACATCAACAAGATCGACTGGTATGCCAACTAACCTCTATTTTAATATTTAAATTATAACAATACAATAACTAGAAAAGGTCAGTGCTTCAAGTGACAGCTTTTGCCACTTCAATTCCAATATTTTTCCAAAATAATGATGCGATTAGATCTACACTTGAGCATCAGTAGTGCAATACAGTATCCTTTCCTGAATAAAGGAGCTGAGGTTTATTCACAATAAAAGCTTTAAATAAGGTAGATTGTTGCCATTTATATATCAATTCTGTATGTTTGATATAAAATATATCAGGAAAGCTTAAACTGACTTATACAATCTACATTTGGCTAAAGCTCCACATAAGCAGCATCAGTGGAAATGAACATCAGAGGTGAACATCAGAGGTGTACTTAATATAAAACACTTTCAAAACTACTCATCAACAAATGACAGAAGTTTGGCTAAGAATAACTGAACATCTGAGGTGTGTACCAGACAAAAAGAATGGACCCTGTGGTTACTTGCACTATTTTAATTAAGTAAAAGAAATGCAAAATTTAGTCCACTTCCATTTCTCCGGAGGGTTTGGTCTGCTGGGGGTTGTCCTTTGCTGGTTCAGGTTTTGTTTCAGTACCGCTCTGTCCGTTCACTGGTCCGTTGTGTTCACCATTAGCTTTTGACTGCCCATCACTGGGAGGTTCTATCTTCGGTTTGGGCTTGTATATAATGGGATTACAGAAGCTATCCAATTCCTAATTGTGACAGAATTGAGACAGCAAGGTCATTTAGAGCCACAGCAACTGTACTATACTAGAATGTCTCTCGTTCGTTTCTGGTCCATAACAGCCTGGAATTTAATTTTCAAGGATTAGACTTCTCAACTCTATTAAATTTAGAAACTTAAAATAAAGCCTTTCACTACCTAAAGAACCTCTGATCTGTTACAAACCTATACGGCAATCCATTCTGCAAAAAGTCTGGTGCTGTAACTTGGTATTTAAAAAAGCTTATGCAGAGGTATGCTGTAATTCAAGAGCCAGCACTGAAGATTGCTGAAAGCGCTGGTCCCTCTGTATAAATCTTTTAATAGCTTTAAAATATTTGTAGATGTAATATTCTACCTCAAATCTCGGCCAAAATCTGGTCCAAGACAAACTTATTAAAATGCAACAATGATCTTTATGAATTTTTTTTACCTTAGATTTTGCCAGTATTTCTGCCACTTTCACAACTGGATCCTGAGTCAGACTTAGTTTATTCTGGGCATTCATTTTGCTGTTCAACCAATTCATAGCCTCATTGATGTATTTTTCAACTTTTTCCATCTCAGCAGGATCTAGGTGATCATATTTTTCATCCTAAGGACAGAGATATTTGTATCACCAATTAATATATGCCACTCACCCAATTAAATTAGTCTTAGAAGCTACAGTAACAGCCATAACTTGAGAGATCCATTTCAAGTGGTCCAAGTGACCATGAAAAATGTAATGATCTTTGATTTATGTTCTCATGAAGAAGCTGTTTCTGCTAGCAATGCAAAACAGTTTTCAAGTTCTCAGGAGTCAAAGTACAACAGCCCTTCTAAAGCAGTTTAAGAGTTAATTCTATAGGATTTCTTTTTAAACACAAAAAGCTCTACAGCCAAACTCAAAACACTTATAATCCTTAAATCACTAAATAATTTATTTCTACCTTATTTTTGTATGCTTCTACTGCTTTCATAAGGAGCTGAATCTTCTTTCCCAGTTCATTTAGAACTTTTGGTCTCTCTTCATGTTCCATGCATCTTTCCTGAATAGGCTGTCCAAATTTCTGGAATAGTAAGCACAAAGATCTTTACAAAATACATATTTCCTTTAGTCTGGTCTAAGAATAAAATGAGGCATGGGAAGGAAGGCTGCCTTTAAGTCCTTTTCTCACCCATTCAAGAGCTAAATCTTTGCATGTTTCTTTAGTGCATCATCAACAAAAAAATCCCAGAGGTTTAAACAAAGGAGTAGTACCTATCCTTACCAAGCTTGGTATTTTGCAGTTTTCTGCAAAAAGAGCTTTTGGAACAGAAACAAATCAAGATTTAATGGATGCTTTAATTTTCAAGCAATTTATCTGAAAACTTCTAGTTTTATCCACTGTCTGTTTTTTCCTTCTCTTGAATACTGGTATCCAGTGCCTGTATTGCACTGCTGTTTCCATCAGTTATCCCTCCCACAAAGGAAATCTGACTTGAGAAAAAACAGCTGGAGCCCTAGGGCTAGAGATATACTTCAACTTACTCCAAAGTAGCTAGTCATTCATTGGAATTCACATTTTCCCCATGAGATTACTAAAATCTGAAGTATTTAAGTTTTTTTTGTGTCATTGATCAAATGATACAGTGGAAGCTACTGTTAAAGCACTCTCAGCCTTTATCGTTAAGACATTAGACTCAAAAATTGAGTTTTATGATACAGCCATAGAAGACCACTTAGAACAGGACAATCAGAGCATATAGTCTGGAGTGTAATTCTGATTACCCAGGAAGGCAGTCAAACTATTCAAAAACCTCCTTCAGATTGTAACAAGCCTGACAGAAAATTCCCATAGCAATTAAATCTGTTGCCACTAGTGACAGCGTGCTTCATTTCAACCATTTTCAAATTAGGAGCACAACTCTCATTAAAACAAACCGTAGTTTTAGTTCTAAATATTATGTTCGCTTCATAAATAACTTATATACACAACCTGAACACCCACCCATAAATACACATGCATGACTTTTCTAGAAAGCAACTTATAACCTTACTTTTAGTTCCTGAAGCTTATCCATGTATACTTGTTTTGGCTGGTCCTCTCCATCTTCATAAAGCCAATTTTCGGTGTCCTCCAACATCAAGGTCAGCTTGTTTGAATCCTACAACGCAAGTTAGGGACACTCCAGTTCAGAAGGGAACACATCAAATGAGACTTTTCTCCCACCCGAACACACCTTCTTTGTGCTTCACCCCTACTCAAAAAAGATTGTTTCATCAGCTTGAAACATTCAAAGTGATAGTGAAGGAAAACAGTAATTAACGTAATTAACAGACTTCAAAGCCAAGATTTTACAGAGTGATAAGAGAGGGAGGACAGCCCTACTCATCCGATTTGCAGGTGAAGTTTATTGGAGTTATAAAATCAGTCCCAAAGCTATGTAAGACAGCCCATGCACTTCTTAATATTATTCCATATTATCTGTTCATTTTTTTTTTATTCCTACCCACTGACACCATTTAGAAGCTTGTGGCCTGCTTTCCTATGCTGACCATAGGATTTTTATTTTCTGCCTGCATCCCAAATCTTTCTTTGCCACTGAGGAACTTCTCAGACAATAAAGAACTCTGCTTGCTTGCAAGTCAAATGTTAGGTCCAAGTGTAATTTGAACTTCACTTTTGTGAAGCTGAGCCATCTCTTACTCCAAAACTAGTCCAAGAGACTGCTGGAGCCTTCCCAGAACCCACGCTCAAAACTTATTAATACAAAGGAACTTTTTCCAACAGTTGAAACATATAAGGAAGTCTTACTTCTTCAGTGATAAATTTCTCAAAGACTCCACACAGCTTGTCTCTGAATTCATACACATACTCTTCAACAGCATTCTTAGCATCATTTCTTTCTTTCTCAAGCTTGTCTTGCATCATCATCTTCCCCTAGGGTGGAGAAAAGCTTACTTAAAACTAAAAGCATTTTAAATGTCAAGCTCAGTGACTACTCTCTTGAAAGTGTACCACAGAACTTGGCAGAAGCCTGCTAATTTCCAATTACTGATAAAAATGTTCACCTCTGTGTAAGTCATCTGCACTGCAAGCACAACCAGAACAGCGTAAGCTAAGTCTAATGAAACTGAGTAATTTCACCAAAACCCCAACAAAACCAAACCCCCTTACAATTCTAAATTGGGTAAGTTGATGGTTGCTAATTATTTTAGATAATTATTCACAGCGACATTGAGCGGTCATCTGTTTATGCTGCTTACCTCATTTTCTATATAGGAATTGATTAGATCTTGTCCCAGTTGCCTATAGAGGCTTGCCTGTATAGGGAGGTCAATACTCTTAACTTTTGTTTTAGCCTTTGGCTGGGATAGATGATCTTGCTTTTCTCCAGAAGAAGCCTATAAAGAATGACACTACTAAGAAACTTCCAGGAATGGAAATATTACTACATTTATGCTCAAAAAAGAGAGACAAATAAAACTAGTTAAGACAGCTACAAATTAATTTTATATAGATTTAGCACCTAATTATTCCTCTGTATTCAAAATCACCATTACCTCAGTTTTGAACCAAACTGGTGAAATTTAAGTTCTTTAAACATAAAGAGCTGTAAGAAAACTTGTTCAGAAGCTATTATTCTTTACAGTATTTCATAAGTTTCCCTAAATTACATCTTCACTATAAAATTAGGTTGAACAACAGAAACCTACTTCAAATTCTTAGCCATACTGTGTTGAAAATTAAAGTGCTATGGTAGGATTCCTAACCTACATATATTCATTTATTGAAATGGTTATGTAAATATGCATTTCTTTAAATACAGTTCTACATTCTGCAACTAGTAAAATCAGTGAGCATGAGAATACTGGGCAAAAAAACGTCTTATCAGTACTGAATACGAACTTTTGTTTCAGTTCCAGCATTTTCAGTTTCCTCATCTGCTTGGTTCTGTTGTTCAGCTTGATTTTTTTGCACACCTTCTTCTTGATCAACCTGCATTTTATCCTAGAGAGAGAGTTACATAACTGAATGCAATGGTTTGCTGTAAGATTTAAGACTGATGTCAGTTACAGTAGATCACAAGCAATATATAACCTTCAGAATCAATCCTAAAAATTTTTGATTCACCATGTTTGAACAGGTGTTTTGATATATTACTTGTATTTCTATCTTTCAAATTAAATGAATTCAGCCTTTTGATGTTGCCGTCTGTCCCCATAACATAATTACACTAAACCCTGTGAATACTCCCTTCACTTTAAATTAGAAATGCATACATATAAAATGGAAGCAAAGAACATTCTAGAAACACACCACCAACACAGGCAATAACAATGGGTTCTCTATGGAACAGCCAGAACTCTGACCTTGTATAATTTTTGACCTAAACTTTAAAGTTTGTAGTCCAAAGCAGAAGTAATTTAATAATTGTAATTATTACCTGCATCTGTCTCAAGGACAGTGAGACTAATAAAAATTAATTTCTGTAGTAGTAGCCTCTTGGAGTACATGACCAACTGTCTTCCCTCCTTGCCACCCAAAATAAAGCAAGCTTCAATTAAATTTATCTGTAAATTTATCCTAAATTTATCACTTATGCTTTATTCTAAATTTAACAATCTGAAAAAGACACCACTAATTACTAGTGCTGATCACTTGGTTTAAGTAATACAACTCCCTGTCATCACTGAAAAGCACTTTCAAGAGAAGTTTTCAGGATGACTCTAATATTTGGACATCCAGCACACTGATAACTAAGGAGCTGTAGATGAAGTCTGAAAGATCCAAGACGCCTTCTACTAAAAGGAATTCAGATTTCTGGATTCATAAACTACAAAAAAAGTCACTTAAGGATTTCAAACTCTACCACAGAGGCATATGTTGCAGTTTAGAGTGGAAAACAAGGTTACTTTTACCAAATTTAAGTTTTGTCACTTCAGAGTAGGGAAAAAAAAAATTGAAATGCTAAATTTACTGTTCTTACTGTTCACACAGAAAAGCCAACAACATGAACTGTTTTACCTAAAGGAAATAGCTATAGAGGGGAAATAATACACATATACACCACAAACCTCCTCCTCAGAGTCAAGGGGATCATCCTCAATACTGAAAGGTGATTGCTGACAAGCACCATTGTGAAACAGAAGACATGTTAGACAAATGGAGTACTACAGCTGGAAAGCCGGAGGACGGAAGCAGTTACTTGTGTACTGAACACCCAGTGAACTCCATGAGCAGTATGCCTCAGACTAAATGCCAGCTCTATCACTTCCAATCCTTTTCCACTTGATTACAAACATCAGATACGGAACACTTGCCCACAAGGAACTGCATCATATTTAGTATTTCAAATATGCTCACTTTCCTGGAAAGCAGTGTAGTATTTAAGAAGTTGCTTATATAGATTATGTAATGCTAGTTGTGTAACCAGTTGCTCTAATTCCTGTAGTATATTGAACTAAAGTAGGAAAAGCTGCTAAGAACAAATCTTAAATGAAAGGCTGCCAAGGCCACCATGTATAAATTTTACTCATTGAAAAAATACTGTGTGAGGAACAACAAACCCTAAGATTAATTTTTCAACAGATCTCATTAAATATGCTGCCATTTGCTACCAACACCAGATAATGCTAAATGCTGGTGAGATGGTAAAGCACAATAACAAAAAATATCACTTTATTCTTTAGAATATGGTTTTACATTCTTCTTTCTTTCTTAGTGCCACACTTCACCAGTACTTCAATAATAAACATGAAGAAATGTGTTACATAACTGAAGAAGTAATTTAAGGGTAGAGAAGCAGTAACTGTCAAAAGCTAAACACTGATTTCATCTGCAATTATTGGCTCTCTTATCAGAATTGCAGTGTAGATATTTCCAAGTTTACATACCAGCTCTTCATCTCTGCCTTGGTTCTTACTTGATGATTCAGTGTCCATGGGTGTGTCGTTGTGATCCCCCTCTATGTTCTGCTTCTCTATTATGGAAGCATTAGCCACGCTGAAAAGGCCATGGATATTGACACGCACTTTCACCTTCACTTTGGAACTGTCGCCATCAGGTTGGGGACCAACATTCTGAATAGTGAAACGCCCTTGAAAACAACAAAGACAGCTTTAACTGTTGTGTCAAAAAAGTAGTGAAAGAGTGTTAATTTAAACAGCACCTTCATGTAACTTGAACTACTTGGAAACTTTCTACTTAGTTGTCAATCCTACAATGTAAGCTGCAGGTAGATAAACTAAAGCCTGGTTCCCCAATTATTATCAGTTCACTGATAATTAGTAAGATGTTTTTGCTTTATCTGTATTTCATAAAAAAGCAAGATACCACTTTACTAGGTATTCTACTTCTCTGTTGCCTTCTGTAACCATCACACTAGAGAAATTACTCTGATGATCTCAAATGGTTTCTTTTGTCCACGTAACTCAAACTTCACACTGCAAAATAAAATGTTAACAGAGATTTTGAATGATGAATTTGATAACATGGCTGCACTACACTTCCTGGAGAATGAACAGTGCTTATCAAGGCTTCTGGAAGTAGTGAGGTGGATACATTTTGCAACTTGCTGGAAATTTGACTGTAGATGATGCAGACTGTGCACACATAAAGAATAATGTTTCTTCCTGAAGACCACAGACTTCTTGCATAGACAGCTAAATAAACAGTACCAAGTTTATATCTGATTAATAAATCAGGAAATAAAATCCTGAATTAAAGACCCTGAGGAGTGTATTAATACTGCAAGTAAGGCAGCATTAGCTACCAAGAAACTTATTCATACCATCTAATTCTTTAGACTCTACTACAGATGCTTAAATTGAGGAAATGCCTATCTTTTATGTTCTCAGATTAAGAGAAAGAGACATGACAGATAGCACTAGATGTTACCTGTCCAGACAGGTAACAGCTCTTCTGATCCAATTTCTTTGAAAAATCCAGGCTAGCTGGCACATAATATCTTTATCAATTTTATAGAAATTGAAAGAACCAGACAATAGAGCACTAAAAACTCCTTGTACCTACTTGTTTTAAAGCATTCAGAAACTAAAGATAAAATGAAGTAGAATTTTTTTTAGGAACTGTCCAACAAAGCTGTCAATACTGTTTGATTACTACATTTAAACCAAAAAGACTGTGCTGAGCCTTTCTAAAGAACCAAAGCTTTACTATAAACTAGGAAATATGGAAGTGATCTATCTTAGAAGAAAGGAGAACCATTCTTCCCAATATCAACAGGAGCTGGGTAAGGAGTTTCTATTCACATTTCCTTACCTATTCTGGAATCAGGATAAGGCACTTCATGCGGATGGGTATAATAAGCTTCCAGGTCAAAAGGCTCTTTCTTGTGAAAAGTAATTACTTTTGAGAATGGAGCAGCATGGTTCTTACTGAAGACTTCACACTCCCTAAAGCAGTAAAACATTAAGTGAGGTTAAACCTCTGAGCATAATTTAATGGATAATGAAAATCCAGGTATGTTAATGATCAGCAGCCATGCAAACAGCTGAGTAATTTAAGTCATTTTATGACAACATTTGGAGGTTGAAAGCCTCTTGGTCTCAAAGCTGGACTCTGCATTCAAGATGACACTTATTAAAAACTAAGCAACTTCACTGCAACATTTCTTAATTAAATGTATTTCCAATTATTAAGCAGTAATTGGAAAGCAAAAAGGTACAGTGCAAAAAAAATCTAAAACAGTTCAAGTGGATGAGAGCTTCAAAGCCAAAGGCATTTTTCTTGATATACAAACATACACTTTTCAGTCGGCACTGTACCAAACTTACCCTGTTCCTTCTTCATAAGATGATTTCCATCTCAATGTTACAGAGTAAGGAACAACATCTGTGATGGAAAACTCACGCACTTTAAAAGCTGGGGAAAGAATTGCACACTAGAAAAAAAAAAGACCAAAATTTTATTATATCCATATAGTCAAATAAATAACAAGTGCAAGAATTAATACTTAAGTGCTAAAAGGCTACAAATCATATTGATCATATGGAGGTCCTACTTATCACAGAGTTTTTTTTAACAGAACCTTCTCATAGTTAATTGAACTGAAAGACTTAACTAAAGTAATAGGTGCTACTTCCCCAGTGATTTTCAGTGAAGACACCCAGCAAAGCTTTCGAACGACTACACGCAAGTGGAACAGCAGAATTTCAGTCATCAAACTTAACAGGTCTCTAACAAGACCATCCTTTTAACATGACACAGCAGCAAATTAATGAATGTAACAGAATAATTTCTGACAAACTGCTGAAAGAAGTAAGACTGTATCTTGTTTCAGCTGTAGCACCTTTTGCTTGTGGTTAGTTTTATTTCATTAGTACATGATGTTAAAGTAGCAACACCGAAGTTTTATTTCAATAACTATACCTGCAAGGCACAGCCTCTTGCAACAGCTTCATCAGCATTTAGTGTGGTGCTTATCTCTTTACAGAAAAAGTTAGAGATCTGTTCCTTCACTGCTGGAATTCTAGTAGCCCCACCTACTATTTCTATACTGTAGATATCTTCACGCTGAAGTTCTAGAAAAGAGAGTGCATGGCTTTAAATTATCGTCAAGATTTCAAAAAGCTGTCTTTGGACAACTAAAAAAAAAAAGAAGAAAAGGTAAGAGTCCTCTTATTATCCAACACTGTGACAAGCACTGAACGCATTTAACAACTGACAAGATCTTTGTAACTGTCCCTCCTGCAGGCTACAAAGGTTTCTAGTTGCATAAACCTGGGAAATGCAGAAGCCAAGCATCAATGAGAACAGCATGTGCATCCCCTTTCTGGGTGTGCATAGACCCAAAAGTGTAAAATTGGGTCTTCTTTAGGAGCCCTGCCCTACTGGACAATACATCACCTCTCCTGAACAATAAAATAAAACCCAAATATACCTCATCTTATGGCTGGCTCAATCTTGATTGCCAAAAATGTAAAGCAAAACCTTTAGCTAAATATATGTAAAAAATAGTAGACTGTGCTTGCAGGTTATCTTGAATTTGGAATTAAGAAGTTATGTGTATAAATAATCTCAAACTATCAGTCCTTGAACAGCTCTGCTCAGTTGTTACTCAGGTTGTTAATTTCTGTATTAGCTATCTAGCCAAGTCACAAGAGAAGCAGAATTCTTCCCTTTCTTTTAGATGAAGATGTTGGAATTAGGGGTAAAACCTTTTCCCGTGAAAGTCTAATTCTCTCCTTTATACTACATTAGGCAAAAAAGAAATTAATTTGTTATTTGCACATGCTTCTGGTAACTTGTTTTAAGAATATACTGCCAAATTCTCAGGTCAGTGAAGACATGTATGTATCACATGGAACAGGCTGGCCCAAAGGTTGCAGTTAAGAATAATATTTTTTCCCCATCATCATTTTGGCTTGGTTTGGTTTTGTGTTTTTTTAAATCAATTCGGAATGCCAGCCTTTTCCATGACACAGGGTGAATGAGGGTCAATAACCAAGGTTGCAGAGTGGCATGTGCAATAAATAAGGCAGGAATGGGATCATGCAGTCATGACAAGCGTATGAATGGAACTTACATTTAACTTTTCAGTATTTAGCTTTGCAATTCTAATAAATACAAAAATATATTAAAAAGATAATCATTAAGGAGATCGAGGATAACTGGATTACTAGCAGTACCTAAATTAACTCCTACTTACTTGCTTGATCCATGGCTGCTCTTAGAGGAGGCTCCACTCTGGCCAGAAGGGCAGCACACAATTGCTCAAACTGAGCTCTGCAGGACAGGAAGAGTGTTCCACATTATGAGGCAGCTTAGAGACCACCCTCCCCTGCACCTCAGTGAAAACAGCACACCGCACCTGTTCATCTTACTGGAGACATCAAGGTCATTCATGAAGCACTCAATATTGAGTGGAAGGTCAGAAGCATTTGCACTCATAAGCTTCTTGAGCTTTTCACATTCCTGATACAATCGCAACAGTGCTCGCGGATTCTCTTTTACATTCAGTTTGTATTTTGTCCTAAATTCTTCAGAGAAATAGTCTACCAAAGCCTCATCAAAATTCCTACCACCTACAAAAGGGTCAAAGGTAGTAGCCAAGACCTGACAGAAGTGAAAGAAAGATGAGAAGTTATTAGACAATGTTTGTTCTGTGTCATTTACTCAACACAGCAAAATGTGCTATCATCTTCCACATGACTTCAAATGGCATTTTGCTACCAAAGACAAGTTCACAAAAGCATTCAGCCAGTAGCAGCTCATAGACAAAAGTCTCCAAAGCAGGAAGTGAAAACTGTTCAGTTTACCTTGCATCCTATTGGATTTAAGACTTTCAACTTGGAAAAAAACCCCCAGCATCATGGAGTGACTTGGGCAGTTCAAGAATTTCCCATGAGTAAGTCAGCTGCACAACTACAATGCTTTTGAGACTACCTGATTATGCAAATATATCAGTAATATAACATGGCACAAAAAATGCAGTGTGCTCAATTATCAAGCACTTTTCAAAACATACTTTGGAATAGTTCACTTCTGCATTTTACAAAAACTGACTTACTTAAATAGCAAAAAACAACAGAAGAGTTTTGTATTCCACGTTTTAAAAGTATTTGCTATAGACATTTAAAAAATAATCTTTCCAAAGAGCAGTATTTTGAATATTAAATACTTCAGGCATATGGAATTTTAATGTATGATTTAAAAGATTACCTTCAGTTTTCCCTTGTTAAAAGCACAGATGGAAACCTGATATGCAGAATGTCCCATATCTACAAAGACCACATTTCTTGGCTTCTCTTCCAAGGCTGGCAGATCTTGCTTGTATATTCCATAGGCTAATGCAACTGAAAAACATCAGCCCATGGAAGTTAAGGGCAAGATGTAAAGTGTGCATTAAAAGCACTACCAAAATACACACACTACCCATTCTTTACCCTTTCTAAACACTTCCATAACTGCTCAAATGTTGAAAAGATGTTGAAAACACATTTTTCATTGACGAGAGAATGAAAGAGAGAAATGAAAGAAATGTCAAGTGAAGGTTTAACACTACTGAAGCATCACCCTGTAATTCAGTTCTGCTTGCAGCCAAATTAACATTGTAATTTGTGAAATTGCACAGATTAAGCCTCATGCTTACACCTCTCCCTTGAAATGCTTTACTTTCATTATTTTTTATCTTAGCTTTGCAAAACTCACGCATGCCCAAGAAACAACAACTAAAAAAAGCATTTTAGAAGACTAGTTTACACAAATCTAAGATTTCACTACCCAGCACTCATTTGGAAAGTTGTTTGAGACTTTCTAAGTGCAAAGAAAACTTCGATCGAGAAAAATAAAAGTTATTGATTTAAACAGCTCCATGTTTAGTTCCCATAAAGTGTTAGATATTTCTGTGCTCTACCCTGACCAGAAGAGGGAAGTTACTTTATAAAACCAGTTGTCCCACTGCCGCAGCTGACAGGATTGCCTCAAGTAACTGTCATTACCCCACAGACTCAGTTCACTTGGATATCTGAAAAATCATATAGTTCAAGTTGTCTGTAAATACGATCAGCAAATCCACTTTTCGAGAAGTGCATAAAAATGCAATTTGTGTAGAAGTAGCTCTTAAAGCATACACATTAAGAAGTTAAAAATGAAAAATCTTTGGATTATACTTTATAATTTCCCTTCAATGTTTATCACTTCAACTAAGTATTAGCTTATGATAAAAGTATGTCTCTAATACTTCCATGAGTTTTATTTTTACTTCAATATACCCATCGTCTAGAAAGCTGGAAAGAAAATTAGAAGGCCCCACTACACACCTATGTTAAAGAATGTATTTACCATAATGTTTTAGACACATCTGATAATATTGTACTGTACTATTATTTAATACAGCAATTAAGAATTTAGGTCAGGTGCACACCCCAGCTGGATCATGAAGAGATTCTGAAGGTAGCTCAGGTCTTCCTGATACAGCTCCAGTAGGTTCATGGTACAGCTGAAAGGTAAGCACAGATGCCAGCTTTCCAAAGCTATCCCCCAGTGGCATTGCGTTCAGGTTACCAAACCCCAACTTCCATCATGCCTCCTAAGTGCTGCACACCACCCCACTGCGGTGTTTCCAGTTCCCAAGCTGGATTGGGCAGTACCAGCCCAGACGGCTCTTTCTCAAGCTCCTAATTTTGTAAGAGCAGGATGTCATCACCTTTACATTCAAGAGCCTGAATAGATTTAAAAGGAAAAAAAAAAGTTTCTGCCCTTTACCTGCTGTAGTTTCATTCATCAGCTTCAGACAATTTAATCCTGCAATCTGCGCAGCCGCCATTACAGACCTTCTTTCAGCATCAGTGAAGAAACTAGGGACCTGTTTCCAAAAACAACAACACAGGGTATTATGGAATATGGATTTTTTAATTTAAATAAGTCAGACTTGCCCATTAAGCTACCCTATAAATGTCATTGCCACAAGAAACTGTTATGAGCTAGCCACAAATTAATAAGGCAGTCTGAATAAAAGAGGTAGCTAATTCATTTTAGTTCATATTTTAATTAAGATTTCAAAATTTGACAAAAATGAAGTGGCATCCAAGGTTATTTTAAATAAAGCCAATTTAAGCACCACAAAAAATCCCCCTAAAAATGCTTTCTCAGATTCTTAAAATCATTACTAGTTACTGAAAACATTTGTGCAGGACAAAGTCAACACAATAAATATTCACATGTGGCCCAAAAATAAGTTACAGGCAGAAGCACTGCAGTGATGCCACAACTAAACCTGAACCTGTATTCATTTTTCAAATATCACCTCCAGCACAGTGCCAGCTTACAGGGAGTTACAACATTCAGTGCCATCAAAAATAGCCAAAGCATAATCAGAACCCATTTAGAAACTGGCTGCCATCAGCTGGCACATCTTTAGTGTCAGTCAGAACTACATTCACAGTGTTTTGTTGGCTACCACTGTGGTGTATCCCTCTGTGCGTGGGAGGTGCTCTCTAAGTGTCTTTGTATACCAAAAGGAAGCAAGGAAAAACATCAAAGTGGATTTCTAACAGCTAAATTACATGACTTTCCAGTTTCCATGTCTCTGACAGATGCAATGTCTCTCCAATCCCTCATGCCCAGACTTCCCAGCAGAGCTAGTAAACAAAAACCATGTGAAAAGCAGACACAGGAATTCATATCAGGAACAAAACCTCCTCACGGGGAAGGCCATCAGCTAGAAAAATCATGGGCAAACCAACTGTCATAGTTTGAGATTGGCCCCCCCGAGAGGTTCGAGGGGCTCAGAGGTGATTGGGTGCCAGGGCAGTGTTCCCTGGAGAGCCAATCACCACTCATGCTGTTCGCTTCTGCTCAAAATCACATATCACAGCACCGGAAGCTGTTGGAAGTTCTGTCTTGGTTGTTTTGCTGTTGGTGTCTGCTGCGTGTAGGTGGACAAGGCCAGGGGGTGGCTGGGCTCCTTCTCTTCCCCTCCGGGGGGGAAGAGGGGAGTCCTGCGACCCCCCAACTCAGCCTTTGGCTAGAGTTAGAGTCAGCATTTGGAGTGTGTGCTGTGAAAGAAGAATTTCACAGCACCTGAGGTAAGAGGGAGGAGGCTAGGCCTTCTTTCCCCCCCCCTGCAGCTGCGGGACGCTTGGGACAGTGCATAACTGAACCAAGCTGCCGTGGCCAAGGTTAGGGGGCTTTTTCCCCCCCACTACATTTAGGCTGGTGGGGGGTGGATTTTAAGGCTCAGCATTTGAGCAGAGCCAAGTGGACAGGCTGATAAATCAGCTCGGCGCTCGGGAGAAGAGTCCCAGGCGAAATTGGAGACGAGCCAAGAGCTCGAGAGTTGCCTGCTGAAGCTGACCGGGGGCAGCTGAGAACTGATGTGGAGGAATGAAGATTCCAGGATGTGTACGCTTGATAAGCTAAGCTACACTACAGCAGCCTACGAACCGAGGTGAGACACCGAGAGGGAGAAATCACACAGCAGCAGAAGAGCAAGGACTCAAAGCTATCTTCCTGGACCACGTGAGGAGAGACTGCAACAAACAACTGCTGAAACTTGGTGAGGGGGGAGTGTTCAGGAGCCCAGAACACTCCCACGGCAGACTGTGTTACATATCAGCCTTAAAGGATGCTCCTGGTCTAAAGTTAAAGGAGGGGCTTGAAAGGACTGACTGATAGTAATGTAATATATATATATAGTTGCCTTTAGTTTGTATAGTATTTATTTGTGTAAATAAATGTATATACTTCCCCCTTCCCCTATAGAAGCCTCTAGCCTGAAAGCTTCTCTCCGGTGTTAGGATAATTGTGTGAAGGGTGGGGGGAGGCCTGGAAATTGGATTTTAGATTTCTAATGTGGCTCAAACGGCCACACCAACCAAATAAAAAGACTTTTTCAAACAAAGCCCAAGTAATTTGGGCTTATCAAATTGTTACTATGACCCTCAGAGAGTTTAGGCAACTCTCAACTGCACTACAATAGCACTCAACTAGGTAATAACAAAGAAATTTAACATGAATTTGGGAAGGTTCTTTGGAATCAAGGAGGATATGCTTACGCATAGGACAGTTTCCATTTATAACAGGAACTACAGTAATCAGGAATACTATACGCAGCCCTTGTAGATAGACAGTTTGGATTAGCTTAAGTAATATGTTCTTTCTGAAAACACGCTCTTGATTTAACAAATTTTTCATCTTCTCACATACGATTCCAAAAGCATTCTCATTTGGAAAACCTTTAACAAAGGCCTATTTTTGGGGATACAATTTCTATCCACTACTTGTATCTATTCCCACAGCACCACGGCATAATTGGTCCTAGCTTACGTAAAGCTATCTATAGATTACAATAAATATATTACCACTTACTGAGATCACACAGTCTGCCACCGGCTTCTTCAAAGCACTTTCTGAAGTCTCTTTCAGTTTGGCCAATAACATTCCTGTGATCTGTTCAACTGCAAAAAGTCTCTCTTCATCAAGGTATCTCACCTGAAACAGAGAATTGTGATTCTGTAATCCATCATCTCAACTTTTCTCTGAAGATGTGATGAAGCTTAATACCAGACTTTAAACACAAATAACGCCATATCAATTGATGCTACAGATCTGTGCCTCCTACAACAAATCTTAAAACAGTTCAGTTTAGGTGAAAATTGTTTTGTGGGAAACTTAACACCTCAGTTATCTCAAGGGGCTATTCCCAACGATACAGTATTTCTGTTGCTCATGTTTGTTTTTTTTTAATTTAAAAAACAACAACAAAGCATAATACATAACCCTACCACAAGCTGAAAATAAGAGTTTTGGAGCAAACCCAAGGAACATTTGCTTCCTGCAAGGGTCACTTAAGCACATGAGGCAGGGAAGGTGCAAACAAGGCAATTCTAACAGTCCTGCCCTGCTCAGGAAACACATCTGAACCTTCAGTCTTCATGTGAAGTTCTGTGTCCTGAATTCCTGAGAGACTACTGTCTCTCTAGCAATCCCAAGCACTCCTGTGCAGGGAAAACCAGAAGGATGTATATTTACACTGGCAATTATTGTGATATGACCAGGTGTACAGAATAAAACCCACTCTGTGGTATGAAGCCCTGTCAAAAAGCAACTCAAAGTGCACTGAGGATGATTGGGAAATCTGCTTCAAAAGTGCATTCCTGATCCAAATTAAAATGCTAAAAAAATAGACACATTCAGAAATTGAAGCCAGAAAGCCTGAACTCTGAGAAGAGCAGTTTCCAGCCATTTAGTCTGGAAGCAAATTACAAATAACTTGTTCAGATTTTATATTCAGAGCATTATCTTGTTTTCCCAAAACTTGGTCTCTGCATGTCTAAGACCTAAACTCAGAGGGAAACTAATAATCACATACAGTAGTTTTTTAAGGTATTTGAACATATTTGAAGGTAAATCTAGTAGGGTAAGGTGAAAAGCTAGTAACGGAAAGTACTATGGAAAGCAAATACAACTGATGAGAAACCTCGATTGACTTCTTGGTTAGAAAGTACAGGACTTATTTAGAGAAACAGGAATATATTTAGAGCCTTCTTAAGGAAAATGTAAGTCTGTTCATGCAAGAAGTGACAAAGGTCCAAATCTACCTCTAAAAGTACTCTGCCCAAAGCTTTAACTCACCTTTACTCCCACGGAGCCATTAGGCATCTTCTGAAGTTCATAGGGAAGTTTGGCCCTCTCAGCTTGTATGTAAGGATCTTCAAATGCTCTTCCATGCAGTTTTTTGAAACCATGTAATGCATTTTTTACATTTGTGACAATCTGTGGAAAACATATTTTAATTACCTGTGACATGCAGGCTACAGAGGACCGTGAAGAAAGAAACTCTTGTTATGTTGGGTTTAATTCACACGCTGACCTGTGTAAAGCCCTACACGTTCACTGGAAAGAAACGCGTGGGGAGAGAAAGAAGAACCTATTTTTTAATCTATGACCTCCATTAAAAAAAATTCAAGTTTACTTCTCTCTGTAATATTCATTAGCTTGCTGCCATCAATTTTCATGGTGGTTTTTACATTAGAGGAACTTTCTGATACATTATGCAATATTTGAGATCGTATATTGTTGCAATGGTTGTCAGTAGGAATAAATGAAGTTATTACCTACAATAACCTTATATGAACCTTCACCTAATGAACACATTTCACTTCCTTTGAAGTTCTCCTCTAATTCAGATCCCAACTGGACGTGAAGTCTCCCCACACCTGTTCTCTCATCAGTGTTTTAACCCAGTTACTTTAAGGACAGGCTTTTAAGCAAAGAAAGGGCCAGAAGAAACAAATCCCAATGAACACAGTATTTAAGCTATCAAAAGAAACTACTCCAGGGTAATCTTGTCCAAGATGAACTACCTTACTAATCTAAACAGCAAATTTCCCAGCTGGGAATACTGACAGGACACTTTCTCAGCAGCAAAGTTCAGGGGCTGAGCTCAGATAAAAAGTGTAAAGTTGCTCAGAATGAAAGCAATATGGCTTCTGCATTTACTGCCTGCTCATGGTACATCAGGAGGGCTCTACTACCTTCACATCTGCCAGGCAAATCTAAGGGGAAGGAAGTCTTCAACATGCTAACATCATGCATGGACACAAAAAAAGAGAGTAAGACCTGACCTATTTTGGATTTGTAGATTCATACCGTCTATTACAAATCTTTAACATGTGGGTTTTTTCCCCAAAGGGAGGTTTTCCTAGGTTGCAAGTGAATTTACTGAGGATCAGAGAAATTTCACTTTTGTTCAAAGCTCCAAAGTGAGATAGTACATAACTAAAATGCATTAATTTCCCATTATAAGCAACAACCAGTATCTCTATGAAACTCTGTTCAACTTCAGTTTCAGCTTTTCTAAAGCATAAGCACATTATCCCTCCCCGCTCCAGTAGAGATTTAATTACAAACTCTATTCCTGCTGTCATGAGTAAGCAAGAAAATAATATTATTTTACTGGTGAACAAACAAAGTTTTCTGTTTCTTCTCTTCCCCCCCCATGACAAAACAATGCAGTTGCAATTTTAATACAGGGTTGTTAATATTGTTGAAGCAATAACTGTGAAATATACACTTACTGCAGAAAATTCACTTCAAAACATAAAATTATCAACTTTATTTGTTACTTGTCTTCCCACAGTTCAACAGGACATAAGTCTAATAAGTCACAATAAAGTTTGTGATCCATTTACCTGGCTCTTTGCTGCATTCCCAATGGCTCGGGTCTTGGATCCTAAAGATATACATGCTCTAAGTAAGAACAGAAAAAAAAAATCAGCTTTAAAAGATAACATCATAAAACATTTCCATGGTACTATAGAATATCCACAAAAATTCAAGTAGCAGAATATGGATGTGGTGTTTAAGAGCATTACTGCATAAAGCACCAGAACTTGAAGTGGAATTCTAGTTATTCTTTTCAAATTAGTTTAGAAACTGCATGCACTGCAACTGTTGTCATTATAATTGCATTTAAGGAATTCTGTAAAAGTTTCTACAGATCTCATCATGAAGGAAAGGCATGAATAGTCATTTTTAGGTCACAGGTAACTGTGAAAAGAAGCCTGTGACATCTAGTTTAAGAACCTGAACTTTACCAGTCAGGTTTTTTTGACTCAATAAACCCTTGAGTCTGACAGGACCACATTCACATTGCAAGAGCCCTTACCAACAATCCTGACACAACAACTGGAGAAAACCCCAAACATCTAAGGCCAGGGCAGCTGAACAGCCCACAAGCTGTAGAGCACTTCCGTAACTGAGGACTACCAAGTATATGCTGCAAACAGGCAAAAGGGAGGATATCTGGGAACAGCTCCCAGGGTTTTGGAAGCTCTAATGCAGCCCACAGACCCTTGCTGTTTCTTGTGTCACCACTGAACACCCTCTGGCTCAGCAAAGGCTGCCCCAGGTCACAGTCACCATCTGGCCCCAGTCAGCATCTGGCCCCCCTCACCACCATCTTTGGAAATGGTTGGGTTTTTTTCTGGAAGTTACTATCACCATACTTCACATTACAGATTTGAAATAGAACTCTTCCCCAAAAAGGAACGAATCTGGCTAAAACCATTCAGGAGTAAGTAACAGATACAAGCCAGATTTCATACAGTTCAAATGTAATTGTAATTGTTTAATGAATGTATAAAGGTCACTACAGCAGATTACTTCCTGCCTCCTCTCCATCATCACTACAACGAGGCCACTGTAATTTGAGAGTATCCTCTAGCAACCTCTTCTCTGTGACACCACACTGAACATGCAAAACCTCCAGATTTCACTGCTGCAAACAGACAAGGCATTGCCCTACGTTTTCAGATATGTAGTTCAGCTTTTACCATTTTTAACGTCACAACGCTACAGTTCCCAATCATACCTTGTGATAATTAACAACGGTCAGATAAAAGAGTTTTTTATATAGTAAGCAAATGGTTTACAAACTACTGCTGTTGTATCACACCTTTTCAGTGTAGGAATCTGACTCTACTGACAGACAATTACTGGCACATACCCCACGCAGAGCATGAAGCATCAAGTCAGAAACTTGACACACCACAGCTCCTGCCAGGGTTTACTTCAATTACTCACTTCCAGCACAGAGGGATGGATGGTTTCTTCTTCCATTGGCTGGGAAGCAACAATGCCAAAAAATGAATGTGCTCTCTTTGGCACCAAAAACTTCTGCAGTATCCAAAACAGTCCTCTAGGAAGAACATCCACCCTAAGGATACAAGGATACTGAACTGCTTCCCTTACCACTACCCTCAGCTTGCTTTGAAGAGAGCTGTAGAGCAGTACCCAGACTTCACTAAGGTAGCAACTCTCCTCACCGGAAGGACATTTCAATCCTCTCCCTCCACTGTTTTGAAGAAGATGTTACCTTTGTGATCTTAATTACAGCATGTGATCACACTAAACACACGTGGTCTGAACATTATGAGCTATCAACAATTGGCTCTCTTCCCACAAAACTACAGTGGTGAGGGAGAGCACCTGAAAGGGCCACTAGCCATGAGTTTAACATGCTAGGAGCACTGGAAACACGTACAACAGACTAGCTGGAATTGCAAGTTCAGAAAAAGCCAAGCATCAGTTAACTTCCAAAGAGATGCAAGGGCCAAAAGCCTTAAAATATACAAGTTCTACCAAAATGGATGGCTTCATAGCAAAATCTTTTTCCTTTCTTTCTAGAAATATTTGTTCTAAAGCTTCCAAGATGATATACATCTTACAAATACTAACAATCCCAAGCATCAGACTACAGGATGTACATTTCAGACAAAAGACCACCTGAATGTTTTAACAACAGGGATACTGGATTTATGACTTAAGAATCCTACGTTAAACTGTGGTAATACAGATCTTCCCCAAGTCTACACTGCTTTTGTCTGTATGCTGTAAATGATGATGTTCACAGCAGCACTGCGCAGGTATCTGAGCCAGCTCCAAAGCTGGAATCTGGCTGCACTGATGAGCCTTGCCCAGAAAAAGCACAGCCAGGACTGTCCTATGTCCTGGCCCTGTGCCAGAATCTTTACATGGCTTAATAACAGCACCCTGCACATGAAAGGGTTACTGGCTTGTCCAGGTATTTTTACACAGTGCTACACAGATGCAGCAGACTCTGGATTTCTGGGAGTAAGTCACAAGTATTTGGGACATATCCAATCCATGTTAACTATTAGCTAACTTAAGTATCTGAATGACGTAAGCACCTGTATAGAAACATTTAAAACATTTACTGTGTTGCTTTGTCCAATAGGAAGAAAAATTTTAACAATTCAAGAGTTAGATCTGTCTATATCACTCAAATCCTGTCTGAAGTAAAGGTTTAGCAACTATTACAAACTTACATAACAGTAATAAATTTGTTACATTTCTATTGACCTTTCTGGTTTGCCTCAAGATAACAGTGTTAGAAAGGATGTTCCTCAAGTTGTCTTGTATTACTGCATTTTGAGACAGAGAAGGGCCAGGAAAATGTCACTTTAAGTGAGACACCCACTGCCTTTAAGTGTACATGTACTCCAGATGCTGTAATTGCCAACTTGTACATCCTTCATAATCCCTCTGCAAATATCTTGAAAGTACAGTTAATCAGATATTAATGTGAAAAATATTAAATGCAGAGAAGCCTTTCTGCAAAGAACATACTCCAAGAACAACTAAGAATTGGAAGTGCTCTTCATCATAAGGGGGAAGGAAACTACAGCTGCCTGAGGATTCTTTGGGCAACAACTTCATGGGATTCCTTGCACTGAATTTGAAAAGTCTCTGAATTTCAGTTCTCATAAAACGTGCACAAGGATAATGACTGCCTCAGAGCTAATGTGAAAAGTATATTTTTCTAAAGAATAAAAGGAGTATTAAACAGTATTCCCATTAAAACAAAGTATGCATTTCAGCACTCAATTTCTTCGCACTTCTAAAAAACAACTTTTTAGAAAGCAAACCGACACCTACATTTCTCCGACATCAGAAGGAGCGCAATGCTGAGGTTACTACAGCCTCATACAGCAGAAACAGCTTTCTCTGTTGGCTGCAAGTTCCTTTAATAAACGGAAGCACCATCCAACACCCGATTTTCATAAGTATTACACGAATTCCTTAATCCTCCTTGAAAATTATGCACAGACAGAGCTGTGAAAATCCTAGACGTATCCCATAGAAACAGAGCAAAGTCTCCACCTACTCTTGCGTATCCCATCATCACAGACGCTGCCCACTGCCCCCCCGCCTTCCTCGCCAGACCTCGGTATTCCACGGCCACCAGATACGGTGCAAGTAAGAACAGGTTTAAAGAGAGGGAATTCATCGCGCCACTTCCCTGTTTCCCTGGTGAATCAACGTCCGCCACCTTCCCAGTCTCGCCACCACTCCATCATGTAATTGTTAATGAAAACACTTCCAGCTCTGGCAGGCGTTCCAGAGTTGGGGAAACACATGCACTCCACCGAGATCTTTGGCTACCCGAAACTAAAGCGTGACAAGCACGGAAATAAAAGTCTGCTGTGCCTCCGGAGCGGTGCGGCACATTCACAGCGCAGGATTTCAAGGACACGCAGAGGCAGCAGCCAGGACAGCCAGACGCAGACACACGAATGCCTCCCGGGCAACCTCCAGCCCCAGCACATGCACCGCTGCGCCTGTTCGCGGCAAGAGGCACTCTCCCGGCTCCCGGCGGGGCCGCGCTGCGCTCCCGCCGCGGGGGCTGGAGCGTCCGGGGGGACCACGCGGGGAGCGCCCCGGGGCGCGCAGGGGACACGGCCCCGCGAGACCACACGGGGCTGCCCCTGGCGGGCGGAGCAGCAGCGCCGGGCCCCGGGAGCGCCGGTACTCACGGGGTGCAGCGGTCGCTGTACTCGTTAGCGATGGTCTCGATGCCCCCGCTCCGCGCCACGCCGATGTAGCAGTTGAGGAAGCCGAGGTCGATGCCCACCACAGACATGGCTGCGCCCGCTGCTCCCCGCGCCCGCCGCGGCTCCGCTGGGACTGGCACTGGGACTGGGACCGGCCCCGGCTCCGCGCCCGCCGCTCCCCCACTGCGGAGCGCCGGCACCAACCGGCAGCGGCCCCGCCGTGCGCAGGCGCCGCCGGCGGGAAGCCCGCCCGGCCCCGGCCTCCGCCTCGGCTCTTTCCGGCACCACTCGGGCGGCGCTGCCCTTCCAGAAGGATCTGGAACGGGAGGGAGGCGGGGAAGGAGGGAGGGAGCGGTGCCACCGGGAGCGACGCCCCGCGCTCGCGTCACGCTGCGGCGGGACCGCCCCGCCCGCCTTTAAAGGGCGCGCGGAGCCCCCCTTAGAGCCAGGGTTGGCTGCGACACGGCTCGAGTTAATGAGATTATAGCAATCCGTAGCAATTAGTGCCGGGCGGTGACTGGGGTCATTAATACAGCCGTGCCTGGAGTGGGTCACCACAGACCTGCCGTGAGGAGTGGGACAGACCCCCAGCTCCTGGAGAAGGTGGTTGGCCTGGAAAACCTTGAGGCCCAAGGTGCAGGGTTAGCCCTGTATCCGAAAGCCAAGTTATGCATTAAAAATGGAACCAAGACCTCTTCTGTCCGAGGTGGGGATGGCTCCTGGTGCCAGGGACAGGCAGAGAGTTGGGACCATCAAATCCTACATTCCACCCACTGCCAACACAAGACTGTCCTTGATTTGTGCCAATGTATTCCCAGAAGCACCTCATCTGTCTTAATTTCCTAGAAAAAAAAACAAAAAAAGAAATCTTGAACTCCAAATGTCTCTACTGCACTTAACCCATTTAGGTATTTGGGGACTAAAACTCTACAAAACAAACCTACTGACTGGAAAAGCTCCGTTAAGTATTTTTTGGCTTCTAAACAGTCTCACACAGCAGTGTGGTGTCTTTGTGACACAGCATGTGATGCTGCACTGCAGTTTTGCTCTACTGGAAAGACTAAAAATAAGCACTAAACCACTAAACTAGTTTAGCATCCCTGTCAAGAGGTTTGATTATCTCTCCATTTGTTACAGTTTCAGTAGTCTCCTAAATAACCAGAATTTTCCTAAAACCTCCATGAGCAAGAGAAACCACTGTTACCTAGAGATATATATAGTTATATATATAACTATACTTACCTACTATATATGCATTAACTACCTCATTTTACTTCCTAGTGTTGGGATCACAAAGGCAAACCAGGTCCAGTCCCACTTGCAGTAGCCAGGGAGACACATCCCAGTGCTGCTTTCTGCTCTGCTCTTTCCAAAACCAATGATTCAAGGTATTGCAGCACCACCTGAGGATGACTACTGACTGAACAGAAACCCCAGGCTAAGAGGTTGTACGCAAATACTCCAATGTGCCTCTGCAACCTCACTAAGCTAGGCCCAGCTGAAATTGTGCAAGTGAACCAGAAAGTGCCAATGGACCTTTTCTTTGCTTTGACAAGAGTTGTGAGATGAGAACATAAGCAGGGTAAGCCAAACTCTTACTTTGTAAAAGCCATGTTTGTGTGCTTCATTGTCATGATGCCCAGCCTGCAAGTATGAACAAAACTCACTTCAGTCAGATAAACCACAGACTTGTCTGAGCGTATCTCTCCTCCTATCATCTACTGCCACTGTAGAAATCTCAGGATTGGGGTTGTCCAAGTCTTGCCAATTCTTGGCCCATGGCTTGCATCTGATTTTTTAGCAGCAAAAAAATATTTGTACAAACTCAATGAGCTAAGGGTTTCATGAGAAACTTAATGGCTGGGGAGAAACGTTAGGAATGCTGCTAGCTTTAGTTTCTTTGAAACCAGACATTTACATAAAGGTCTCCTAAATGCTTCTTTTGGACCCTAAGTTATCAGTACTCCACAAGGTTTGGTTTATTTTTCCTTTCCCTATTGAAAATTATTGCCTAAGAAATAAAAAGAAGTCTCCTCATGGATGTGCATGCCAAGATTTATCTTCAATACTGAGATAAGAATCCTCAGGCATTTAAAATTCTCTCAAGAAATACTATGTCTCAAGTGTCTAAGTGCTTAGGGCTCTATATTTTTGGGCTATGTTTTGACTTAAAATGCTGACAGCCAGATAAGAGCCTTCTGTATGTTGTTTGAGAGATGGGACAGGGAGAAAAGTTAACAGCTGTATTTCTTAATGCCAATTTTAAAAAGAAACACGAACACAAATTCCTTTGCTGTCCTGACACATGCTTTAAAATACTGTGAAAACACAACAGGTGAGAAACAAGTTTTCTTTTTCTGTGGTTCATGTAGAACCTGTCCCAGGCAGATACATACTCCCAGGTGGAGTCCATACATGGGCTCTGCTGACAGCCCAGGGAAACTGCTGTTACCAGGATATATTCAGGGACAAGCTGTAATTTAAAATTCAAGATGCGTAACATTCAGTATGAATAAAATGGAAACAATGAGAATTTTAAACAAGAGGCAAGTAAGTGTTTTCTTGGATTCATTGTCTTTCCACAGTAAAGAACACTAAGGAACTTTTTTCCTAGTGTTTCGCTTACTCCAAGGGAGTGATCTTTTGCCTAATAAATATTTATCTGGTGTCACGCTCTGTTAGCTGGTTGCAATGACTAAATTTAGAAAGGCTGTGATCCTTCTTCTGATGCTTCTTTTAAGCTCTACTGGGCAAGTAGAAGGCTTAGGAATTAAATGAGGTCACTCCAGTCCTAAGGGTGCTCTGAATTGTTTCAATGCTATTAAAATTTACACAGCAAATTCCTTTTCCTTCTTTAGTATCACTGAAATATTTTTATACCAAGTAGATTGCAGTTCATTAGTGATCAATAGAGTCCTCTAAAAAATATTATGGGCTGTATTAGGAACGAACACTGGTTTTTGTCTTCACTAGCAAAAAACATGTACACTTTTTTTGGGAGAGATGAATCCAAATCCCTTTCTTCATGTCCAACTCTAACTGGAGAGAAGATACTTTTTTTTAACTTAATGTTGAAGTTTTAACTTAAATTAGCTACATCTGAAATCAAATCCACCTGCAATATCCAGGTAAAGTTCTAGGTTCTGCATAATGACAGAAAGGCAATCTTGCCTTAGGCCATTGTGATATACACATATGAAATATAGTCAATATAAGTAAGTGCAGTAACACAGCTAAAAACCACTTAACATATTTAGTTTTGAATCAACATAAATATATGCAAATGAAAGGCTATTTGGTAATGGTTATTACTGCTTAGCTGACAGAAACAAACTTTGCTGAAATCAGCAAGTGTAGTGTGCTTGTTATTTTGGAAAGTTAGCCCATCTAGAAAACAGAGTTTTAAGTGGAAAAATAAAAGGTGCTATATTTAATTCAGGCCCCCCCCTTTGATCAGAATAAGCAGCATGATAAGGAGTTGTTAAAAATCATACTAATCAGCTTCATTTGTACCCAAAGCTTCAGAACTAAATGAATGAAACAGGGATCCTCCACAAAATATATTTATACATCCACGACATACATAAAAATTCTCCCAGTCTCATCTTTTGTGCTAGTAAACCTGTTATCTTATTCCATATGATTATAATTTATGTTTTTAGTAATTTTGATAATGTTTCCTATCGTAGCGGTAAGTTAATTACCAGCACCTGGGAGTAAAAACAGCATGAACTGCAGGCCTGCTGCTCATGGAGCAGATAAAGCAGAATATGAAGACAGTGAAATCATATTAAGTCTGAAAGGAAGATGTCAGTAGTGCTAAGGGTGTAAGCTGCAAGGTCTCTGTTATTTAGGACAGATTACCAGAGGTATGTGGGTATTACATAAGAATTTAAGTATCTCTGGGATTTTTTTAAATGACCTAAGCAAGTTCTATGCCAACATTTATTCAGAATTTCTTTTGACTTCCTGGAATACTGAGAGAAGAGATTCTAGAAACAAAAGCATACAGACACTTTGGAACTAACAACTCCTTTCTATTATCACATGGCAAAACTTCCTCAGGGATGCAGGGAAAAAGGTCCTGATTTTTCAAGAGCATTTTTATTTTTTTTTTAACTTCTTGTTTAAGGATGATTTTCATAGCAATAATTTATATTATTAAATGTACTTCAAATGCTAGCGAACTACCTAGTAAAATTACCTAATAGTTAGCAACAAGATCCAACATTCATTGCTAATAATTCACTGTCATATCCATTGTAACTTCCATGTGAAGTAACTCTCAGCTCGTACTATTTCTGATTCTGCCTCTCACCTGAAGAACATCTGTGCCACACAGACTATTTTTCTAGCTGCATGGGCTGACCTAATAAAGGATATTATTCTACCCACAAACCTGTCTTACTCCAAATACAGCTTCTGAGCAGGAAAAAGAAATCAAATCCTGGTTTTGTACTAAAAGCTGTCACCAAGCTGTGAACTGAATGTACTTTTACAAAACAAAAATGGAAGCCTGCACAAATTCTGTAAAATGTATGTCAAATCCAGGAGATAAGAAGTATAATTTTGGTCAATTCTGTTGTTAATCCTACTGTAAAATGACTTGGCTCTTCAGTAATAGTCTGTTGAGCACAAATAACTGTAAACAGAAAAGCTGTAACTAACACCCTCATTAGTTCATAATAAATATTTAGAATATCATGATAAAGATTTAAAATGTATTCATTTTTGTTTGTAAAAGCTACCTTAATGGTGTTATAACATTCAAAATAGAAGGCCTGGTGTACTGAACCACCAAACCCCTGGTACAGACCAGAAGTCCATCTGTCTTTGCAATTTTAATTATACAGTCACCAGGTTCCTGGAACTGTCGCTCAGCAGCAGAGAAATTTATGCATATTGTTATGCATTACAGACACCCTCCTTTTAAGTACAAAGTACTTGCACAGCTGAAGCATTTAAACATAGTAGACCATTGTTTTGTCCCCTTATTAACAAACAATAAAGAAATCAAGATGTGGAGGGGTGAACACAATTTATTCAAACAGAGAATGATTCCCATTTGCTGAAACACTTCAGGTCAAGTAACTATCATTCCAATGTTGTTCTCATTCAGCAGAATCCAGTATGAATTCTCATGCTCTTTCTCTGGAAAGAAATTTTCTCTGTAATACCATGCTTTCACTTCCAACCCACAAATTCTTACTCATATTTATGAGAAGTGTTACTTGTTTCAACTTTCCCCTATAGTGGAATACCAGCCACAAACTGTGACCAAGTTAAAAAAATCCACTTTTTGTATCTGTAGATTTTTCATCTGTTTCTAGCTCTTAGGGTTCCCTTCAGGTGAAAACACAGCATACAATAAACCAGCCTTTGAAGGAAGAACTACAAACCAAACACCTTCTTAAACTGAAGGTATCACAGAACTGTTGATTCAGCCCAAGTACAGGGCAGAGAGAGCAACAAGTGAATCAAAGCAACCAGTTCCTGGGACAACCTTGCAAAGCACAGACAGCAACTGGAGTTTACTTGTCCCATTGCAGGCAAATCAGGAAAGCCAACAACCACAGAGACTTCTCTCTCTACTGCAAAGCCTTCCAGACCCTGTTTTCAGGAAATTAATTTTACCTATGTGAAGCATATCTAGAGACATAAAATACCCAAAATCTTTGTTGAAAATCTTCAGTTGATATTCTTGATATAGAACAAAGATGGTCATTAACTCTTTAAATGGCACCCCATGCAGCCATAGGTTAGCAAAAAATAAACTCCTCTAATTTCTGCACCCAAAGTTGGCAAAATTCAGTTAAACTTTTCCCTATAGAATCTAAAAAACCACAAACTTTGAGAGCTGTGCTACAGCACTGTTTCCGGAGAATCTTCTTAACACTCAACTTCATCCTCTTCTTTAAAGATTTTACATTTCTTATTAATTTTATGCTTACAATTGCATATTAGTAAATTTTTAAGTAACAGAATTCTAATAGTGTTTTATATTGGTCTACCTCTAAAATGAAGTAAATATAAATACCTAAGACACGTCAGGTAAAACTGGAACTGCCACTTCAGAGATTTCACTACCTTTCCCAGTCTCAGCAGCCACATGAGCTCATGTGACGTGTGACGGGCACAGTCCACACAAGGATGTTACTCCTGCTGCTCTGCCAGAAGCCAGGTTTGCCAAAACCCTGTTCCAAAATCGAAACACAAGAACTGCTGTATACAGTTATGAAAATACAGTATTACAATACTAGTACACTGATCTTTGATATAGATACTAAATGAAACTATAAAACACAAAGAGCAAGATCTAAAACATTGTATTCTCTACAAAATAATCAAGAAACATGGAATAATTTCTATACTAGGGTATTGCCAAATTTCCACTTGTAAAAGCTAATCCCGGTAGAATAATACCTGTGTTCACTTAAACTACATCACAGGTACAGGGTGTGTAGTAAATGCAGACCATGTGGATGTACTCCAAATCAGTTTTGATTTGCTGGTTCAGTAAAAACAACACTGTAGCTGTTGTATCCCATTCCCTATCCTGAACAAAACATATAAGAAAGCATCCAAAGATTCTGAGCTTCAACAATGGATATGTCACTTTGCTAAATACTATATTTCTAAGGAAATTAATGTTGAGTGTTATTCATGGAATATTTCTAAAATTTGAGTCAAACACATGTAAGCCATCTGGAAGCACTTCCAGGAGATGGGAGATTTGAAGAAGTATAAACAGTGTTATTTACATAATGCATGTTTTACTTTTTCCACTGTAAAGAAAGAAAGAAATAAAACCACCTTAAACTCTTTACATACAAAATGATTGTAATTGAAAAAGGACTGTTTAAGAATTTGCATGTGATACAAGGAGATTAATCGAACATTAATGACTGACAGACTTTCTCCTGGTCAGCATTACCAGAAAAGTCTGTGGCAAGAAAAGTTTCTGTCGTTCTAGTAAAGAACAGTCAACAAGAAAAAGCACAGAATGCTGGATTTTTGTTTAAATTATCAAAACCTAACCAGAGAAATCCTAAGACAGAGACAAATCTGTTTTCATATTAAACCAATTAGATATGAAGAACTTTTTTCCATTCTGCTGATATGAATGGATTTTATGTAATTTGCCAAATGCCAATATGAACATTTCATATTCCAAGACCGTGATCTCTTGTAATGAATTACATGGGTGTAGACCTCTGTGTCTTTCAAGAATCCATCCAAAGGAAAGAACATTTACGTGCACCTCACAAAGTCATTAAAGAGCAAAAGCCAGATTTTATTACTTTTCTTACTTACACTACACAGTAAGCCATGCTGACTCTTCCTTGTTAGAAAATAAGCTCATTAGAAAACTGTATCAATATACCACTACTAATTATCAACCCATGCTGAGGGAAAGAACTGCTCTTGACCAGATGCAGTTTGTTTCTTAAACACAACTAATATGTAAAAGATTATTTACCTGTTTTTCTTTATCCACTTTGGACATGAAAATCTGTTTGCATTTGTCCTTAAAAGCAAAGTTTAAAGCATGTGTTTGTAAATATTGTGTAACATTTAATAAATCACCAACACTAAAAATCCTACAGAGAAAGAAATGGATCTTAAAAATAACCAAAACCTTTAAAATTTTCAAAGTTTACACTACACCAAGTATATTGTACTATATCTCTTCTATTTGGTATGAGCTGTAACAATGGCCAAAACCCTTCCTTTTAAGGTCCTTTCTTTTTCAACCATTTGGTTTTGGCAATCTGGATTTATTCTGACACGCATTCAGTGTATGAATTTGGTGTTAGCACAATATCAAACTGCAAGTGAAATATCAGTAACAGTGAGAAATAGCTTAGATTTTCAACTTCCTTCTTCATACATTTCTAAGTCTAGGGATACCTATGGAAACTGCAGGACAGCAGAGTATTTCACAAGAATGTGTAGAAATGGCTTTCCTGCACACAGGCGGTGCTCACAGTCCACATGAAAGCAACGCCCAACGGTTTACAGAGGTATCAGAAACTTGGTAGCACTTTTTAAATTATATTATTCTTCTAAATTAAAGAAAGGGTTCCTCTGGACACTAAGATAAAAGTCTAAAGCTGAGGAGGCAGTGCTACTAGACGGCTTTGAGAAAAGGAATTGTACTGTGCTTGGATGCCCTCAGTTCTGTTTAAAGGAAGGTTTCTTGTGAAGGAGCAAGCCAAGCTAAATAGCTGATGGGTACTGAAGGAGTCTCACCTCCACGCACATCTACATATATACAGTGTTTCTTTGGCAGTGACTCACTTGTGTGTTTGGTCCAGCTGAGTCAAACCCAGTTTAACCCAGTAACTGGCAGCAGAGTAACCCTGTCTGACTGAACACAAGGATCTAGATGTTAGTTGCCCTCTTTTTAAAGCATTTAAATATCCTCTTTTTAGCATTCAAACCATATAGCCTTGCTTTTAAAAGGCTGAAATGAGACAAACATCAGCAAAATTACCTTTTTCCATACATGTGCACACTTCTGCTAAAAGCAGTGCAGCAAGGACTGTTTGCTTTTCTATATGTTCCTCCTTCCATCTACTATGAAATCTAATATCCAAACCTCACATATTTTAGACTTTTCAGAGGTGCTATTCAAATGTCATCCATACAATTATATATTTTCATTTTTCAAACATGAGTTACATCTCACATCACAGAATTTACAGACGGGGAACAAATCTAACACGTTACTGATATAACTCAGTTTTGTATGTCTCAAAGTGAAATACTGTTGCTTATGTGCTAAGAACAATAACTTCTGGAAACAGCTGATCAACAAAATCTTCAATCATATGCCTAAACTTCAGGCCTGAGACTCCTACTGCTTGGAACTAAAGCAACTGTTAAGTGATCAAGACAAGCTGTAAATCACTCCATAAGAGTGGGCTCTTATAAGCATTTGATTGACTATTTTAGAACTACGCCTGACAGTTATAACTTCAAGTGAAAACAAGATCTAATGATTTGGTCATGATGCCTATGAAACTGAATTTATTTTCCTGAACACTTAAACTTTTTGATCCTGTTGTTCAAAATGCAACTTCAGTCATGCATTTTACGAAAAGCAAGTAGAAACAGCAGAATAAAAAAGTGCACGGTTGACATGGAACACGATGTGCAAATGACCAGATCTAAATATGCAGGCTGGGGGTAAAAAGACCCAAAATCTTACATTTTAACCCAAACTTAAGTAAAAAAAAGCTTTAGGAGCAGCTGATCTGTAATTTACAAATATTTTAATAATAAGTTAAATTTTGTAGAAAAATTCTGATTTTGCAAACATCTTGTCTACTCTTGCCCTACATGGATATAACCTAACAGGTTTTGTAATATCCAGCTGTAAATTGTGGAAGATTTAACTAGACAAATTATGTTTAAATAAACAAAGGAGAAAATATGTGAAGTTAAAACAAATAGATGAATGCGCTATTGTTTTTAACAAATATACATTTTTATTAAGAAATTAGGAATATAAAATAAGCCAAGTCCATGCAGAAGTCTTAAAACCATCTACCCCACCCCCCATCTTTCTTTGTGTCTTCAAAATTACATTTTAACAAATATAAGTATTATTTATAGTTAAAACTCACGAAGTCAAGTAAAACAATCAACCACACTATAGTCCTTGAGTGTGCAGGAGAGCATAAGGGCAAAAATGATTAGTCATTAGTTTTTTGAGGCTAAGTGCCATGCATTGTCTAAAGGATTTCTTTCTGTGTTGATCAACACAATGCTACTGAAAACATTCAGTATTTTCAAGGCCCTTAGAGAAACAAAATTTTAACTAATTGGAAAAAATTTTTTTCCTTCATCACCAATTGCCAGATGTTCAGAGAGTACTTCTGAGGATCAGCTTATCATTTTACATTGCATATTGTGCACTGACAGCAGTGACTGTACAAATTATGTGATGTTTTCATGTAATAAAGTTATGATCAGGATAAAAAAATTGACAGCATATAAAAATAGGAACTTTGGTTCTCTGAAATATTTTTAAGTATTCAATTGATGAGATCATTGGAATCACCACAGAAGTTTTACCTATGTCATACCACAAGGTATTTATGTTTTTCTAAAGCATTTCAAAGATACACCGTGGGTGGGCACCTAAATTAAGTTCATTCCCTTTATATGGAATACTTTAAAAAACTAACACCACCATGAAGGATGGGTGAGTGTCCAGGAAGCTCATCTATGTAGCTAAGCCAAAAGACAGTTTAAAGGCCAGTTCAACAGCAGCTTCTGTGACTGAGTCATGAAAACAGACGTAACACTCCTGAGGTTTTGGATGTAAAATGAGTCTCCTGGGGAAAAAAAAACAATAAAAAGAAGAAAATCTTCAGAGTTGTTAAGTTTTTTTCTCCTCAAATGATAAATTCTTGTTGTACTCTGAGGTTTCAGTAAGAAGTTAAAACCAGCTCCTGTGTAAGACAGCTGGCAAATTTCAGTGTCTCTCCTGCGTTTAATTTTTAAATCAAGTTATTCTCTGCTCAGTTTTCTCATGGCTGTGCATGGAAAAAAATCTTTAGGATTTCAGGATCTATTTGTGTGGTACTAGTGTGTTTGTAGCAATCCAGGTTTCTGGGCGACAAGCTGCAATCAAGGTCCTCAGGAGCAAGCCCCAGAATTCAAAAATTTACTAATTCCCACATACTAATCCAATGAGCTCTTTTAGGGAAAGAGCTAAAATAGAAAGCTGTTAATACCTGCGCATAACCTTGTGTAGCATTATAATTATTTTTTAAAGATATCAACAGTAGCATAAACATTTTTTAAATGTTTAAATTAACAATTTTAATTTTTCCATGCAAACTGCATTTATGTACATTCTTTGTGGGAAACAACTGCTTTTTTTTTTCTCTTTAAACATCTTCCCTCCCCTCTGTAAAAGCTGTCAGCTCCATGCTCTTTTCACATTGGCTCGGTGCTCCCCCCAGTTAAAGGTGGAACTTCACACCAGGGCAACTTCCCAGTCCCAAATTAAAGATACCTCAGTCAGTCTGCTCAAGCATTTTGGTGATGTGCTACAGTATTTATTCTTGAAGAGTACAATGGCACACTCAAAAGCTGGAGACAAAATTTGTCTTTAAACTTACCCCACAACCCAGTAATTCATTGTTGGTGGTGGTTTCTTCTGGTCAGTCCAGTTATCAGGAGAGCACTCAAACAAAACACCATGTTCTCTTACGAGACCTGTGTCCTCAGCTGCCTTACTAAATTCTGAAATTCCACTGCCTGCCTTTTCCTTTTTCTGTAAAACAATTGCTGAAACATTAGTAGAGAAGGAAACAAGTTTACAAAACACTAGCAAATATAACTATGTGATTTCTTCAAGACTCTCTGATGAATGACATTGCTATCAAAAAGCCAGGCTTAGAATACATAACTAACTTGCTTACATGATTCTTCTCCCCATGGTTTTGTTCCTCTGCCATCAAAAGGCTTTTCCATTGTTACACAATTTGGAGTTAGACGCATGCTCCCTTTTTTGACTTTTTTTTTTCCTTCTAGCTGAACACTATTTCTGTATTTTAGACATCTGAAATAATACAGCTCCTTTAAAAAACTGTTAAAACAGCTAAAGCTCCATCTTTCTTTCTATGTGTGCCTCCCTAATTAAGAACTGTGCTAGTAAAAGTCCATTGAATAAACTTCTCCAGGCAGGAATTTCTTTTTGTAAACAAACAGCTGAAGCACTTTGCTCAGAGTATTTTCTTACTCTTACTCAATAGGAGGGCATAAGATTTATAGAAAATAAAGACATTTTTGTGTTTAGTTGAGCTTTTAGAGTCATGTCTTATACAAAGCTTTTGAATAAACCTTAAAGTTCAGTTAATCTCTGGATCTGCAAATGAAACTCCTATTCCAATCAGTTGCTTCAAAGGCGAAATAAAAGGTTTTCTTGGAAAAAAATCTCAAGGAACTTATGTCTGCCATACGCAAACCCAGAAACCACAACTTTCAACTGCCTACAATACTGAAGATATGGGAGCTGAACATCGAGAAAAGATGGTCAAAACACCGCTGTCCTAATTTCTCAAAAATGGAAGAAGAAAAAGTGAAATGCATCTTAGCAGTTCATAAGCAAAACAGGTAGTATTTGTCTGAGTGTCTTGAATTTCCTTAAACATGCTTTGGATTAAATTAATAAAGCATAGTCTAAATTACTCATAGGTTCACAGAGATTTCACAATAGACAACCCTTCCTTTATCTTTCCTTAGTACATAAAATTGTTTCATGTCAGTAAAAAATCAACTGTGCAATTAGCAAAGCAGACTTTTAGCACAATAGAAGTGCACAATGAATACAAAATGACTGATCTGAATGGAGTATCTTATAAATTGAGAACCTGCCCATAACAGTAATATCAGAAGCTTGAAAAACGACACACATGCAAATACAGCAAAGCATTGAAATAATTAAGTGAAAACAATCTTGAAACACTGAGTTGAGAATGTAAATAGAAAAACAAAAGCAAAGTTTCTGTACCTCTTTCCTTATGGATTGCTGAAAAATGGAACGAATTGAAAGACAGCACCGATAGAAATTCTCGATTAACTGAGGGTGGATGGAGCCACCGAGCTGTGCTACTTCTTTGTGAGTTGGAGTAATAAAGATCCCTTGCATCGTTTCCAAAGAGAGATAGTGGAAAAGAGTATTCTCAGGACCAGATGTCAACCTTAAAAAAATTAAATCAGAATTCAGAAATTCCAGTTTATCAACATATACTTTGTTTCTTAAGACAGAATTGTTTTTCTGGTAACTATATCAGAGTTCAAAAACGGATACAGGTATTTTCTCTACACCATGGAAATCCTGCTGATTTGGACCGTTAACATTAATTTTAAAAAAACAACTAACAACAAATCAAAAAAATCATGGTACTAGTTAGGTACTGCATTTGTGTTCTCAAAATTTGCCCCAACAAAGAAAAATGGAAAGAAAAATAAAAACTTTGTCCTTTGTACACCTACCTAGAGACACCAAGGAGTACAAGGTATGTATATGTGTGGCTCAGAACTTTTATTTGAACTTTCAAGGTCATATAGATGTGAGATATATGCATACAACAGTGATATATTGTTCAGAAACAGTGTTTTATTGTATTATTTTGTATTTTTTCTTTAATTAAGCTCTCAATTTAAGAGCTTCACTTCTGATAATCCTTGCATAGTGAAACTTTGGTTAGAATAAAATTATGCAGGAACTTCTGTGATCTGTGTATATTCAAAAAACGATCCAAGTATGGCCTAAAATATGAACTCCTTAACAAAAAATAATTTCTTACTTGATAGCATGAAGAAGTTCTTTATCCTTCTCTGAAAGGTTCTTTTTTAGATTTCCTAAATGACATGGATTTGGCAGGGTGTGTTTTTTTCTAGTGGCCTGAAAAAAAAGCAGATAGATGAAATAACAGAGAAAACACAGCTAAAGGAAAAACAGAATCAAACCAACAAATGACCAACTTAGAAGAAAATAATGCAGCATTTTTTGAAAAGGCCAAAACAGTTGCATCAACTAAGTTAAATGTATTTTATAGCCTATTTTAGACTAAAATGAGTTAGAAGCAGTTGGACAATTGTACAGCAATTTGTCCTGGTAACTTATGTTTACATCATTATTTCAGGGATATTCTCCAATTATTTCTGCTGATTCAAATGCAGCTGTGCCCACTTCAGTGATGTGAAAACCCCAAATATTTATAAGCAATGATAAAATAAAAAACCACATGATCACTCTGAGGCTGACCCAAAGCTTCCCAAGCCAACAGAAGTATTTGCTACTGAATTCAGGGATTCTTAGATTTATTCTTTTACATTGAAAGAACACCACCACCTAAGCCCACCAGAACTTTATCAATTCTCTCTGCCTTTATTCTCAGACCTGATCCACTACAGGTTGTGGATTAGTGCTTTCATCTTCTGCAGGACCTTCGTTACCCTGTTGGTGTCCTCCACTGTTTCTCGTAGGGCTCAGCATCTGTGTTGTTAGGGAAGAGTCCCCAAACAGAGATCTTCTGCTCGCTGGAGTAGTCGCTGGTTTGCAAGTGGTTTGTATTTTGCTTAGGATAGGCGAGGTGGTCAAGCTCTCCAGTTTGTCACGTGCTGCAGGAAGGAACCAGTCAGCACAAGCTAAAGGTGGAATGGAAGGAGAATCCAGCCTTTCCTCTATGCTGGCATCTATTCCTTCCAGTTGGAGTATGGTTGCTTTGACCTGATCTACATAAATACAGTCTGGTCCTGGATTCCCAATAGCTTTGGATGCACAGCCTCCTGCCTCTAGTAGGACACACAACATGAAGTGTCTCTGCAAATATGAAGGGAGCAACATTAGCCTTTGGTTTAATGTACAGTATGTGCTGTGTTATATCTTACCTGAGATTTGGGTAAATACAGCACTATATTCAACACTCCTTCCTCACCTTCAGAGGAGTTATTTTCTTCTAATCAAATCACATCCACGGACATCTTTCTGTTATTGTGTTATTTAAGTTAATGACCCAAACATAAAAGCTGTTGTTTACAAACTCATTAGCTGTTTGCTTTAAAGAAAGTCTACATTTAAAAAAACAAAACCAGATACATTTCTGAAATGAGTTGTCTGAAAAGACAAGATCATGAAGGTAAAAATACTTTCAACTGAATTGAAAAGGCATAAAAATGATCAGAATTTATACTTAAACTTTGCAAGCTTTGCAGATGTATAAATAACGCTACTGAGAAATTCTATCCCATAAAACAACTACAATGTAAGTATTTTGTAAAATTACCAAAGAAAATGCATGTAATATATATATCTTAGTGAACAATAGGCAAGACACAACAGCAGAGACCCAGAGAATGGGCATACTGCAGTTGTTAACTTACCAAGCCAACTATCAGTAAGAAGTATCTTGCTTCAGGTTCCCTGTATCCTGTAAAACTTGAACCTTCGCATGGCTGGATATGATGCTGTGGAAATACTTCCCGCCACATCACTAACTGACCGATTCTCCGTTCTGCTGCCAAGGGTAACAGACAGTAGTGCCGACAGTATAAACCTATATCAATAAGATCTTCCTTTGGCAAGTGATTACCAATCAAGTAACCCTTAAGTAAACACAGAAAAGGAAGTGTATTCAGTAAGAAATACAACACCACCATATATCACTTCAGAGTACTTTCTATGTAGAGGTATCCCTGCTCCACATGCACTGTCATCTTAAGCTACACAGGTCATCTTAAGGTACACAGTTGTACAACAGATAACACTGAGCTTTTGCACCACATCTAAAGACTCAAAATACTGAAATATACACAAATAAACCATCAGCATATATGCAAGTTATCAAAGGTGAGTTGGGAAATGCATGGCTTTAACAGCTTAAAACACCTACAGCGTTAAGTTGCTCTCATTTAATTCTCTCTCCAAAATTAGTGAGCTCTCACTGGAATTAATATAATTTCCAAAGAAGATACATAGTACAGCAGCGGTTTTAGCACTAAGAGCTTTACAGCTCAAGTGCTATCATGGTAGATACTGTGCAGGTCCATTTGTGGGAACAGTTTAGTCTTGTGACACTACCAACATAAAGAACAGTTGCATGATAAAATCACCAAAGTTTTCTTTAAGTAAAGGCACTTATCTTCCTCTTTATACTGTTGATTACACCGTCTATATTTACTAAATAAATTTACGAATGAGGTCAAAGTGAAAAAAGCTGTTGATACAATTTCTCAAGTCTTGCATTTAAAGACGGACTAAAGATAGATTGCCTGCTGATAAAAAATTGCAGTGAACAAAAAAATTCCTATTAGAATATCCTACAGTCTCACTTGAATTGATTCTTATTGCTTTATTACTCGCTCTCTCTAATCCTCTGATCACACACCAAAAAACTCCAGTTTCAAAGATGTATTTTGTTCTTATGATCATACAGTACATATAATTGCCTTTCACAATTTTTTTCTGTTATGGTGTTTGAGTTCTGGTACTAGAAATACATGTTTAAAGCAGTCATACATTTATTTCATATTTGTGAGGTTCTGAAAGGGTAATTCCAGGAATAAATTAGATTTTTATTTTTTTTGCTAATCTTTAGGTCTTAATCGTTAATAATCATTAATATTACCTTGTAGAAGAGACAAGAGCCCAAAATCATATATAATCTTCTCATGTCATAATAATCTTCAGACTGTGGGGAAAAAAATAATTGTATTGTTTTTAATTCAGAATTTTTATTTTATTTACCAAATGCAAGTGAACTACATCTGGTAAATTGTAATCAATATATTACTTAATGTTTTCATATTTGACCACCTCTTATTACTAGTACAGCAATTAACAGTGAGCAGTAAAGGGAAATACAAATTTTTAGCCTCCATTATTAATTTTCATATCATTAAAATTTTCTCAAAAAATTCCAGCTGAAAATAACAAGTTTCCTATTTAATAGTTATTTGTCCATTAACAATTTTTGTTAGGATTTGCTCACTCTCACAGTTCTTAACAGCAAAGTACCTGCAGTGTAACTATTGACACCAGGGGCCCTCGTAGAGTAAAACTTTCAAGTCAAAGCATTTTTTTTCCAGTACTTGACATTTTACCTAAAATATACCCATTCATTGATCTTTTAATGCCCAGTGGTCTCTGATTAGTAACACTCTGTTTAGTTGGATATACTGTAGTTTAAATTAAGTAGGTGCAATCAATTTCCATGCAATAAACTGTAACTTACAAACACTGCTTTCTGTAAGTATTCATCCAGGTTGTTTAGAACAGTGATTCTCTTGAATAGAATTTTAAAGTAACTGTTCTGAAACATGAGTTTAAGAGAGCTTTTTCATGACAAAGTAAAGCTGAAATTTCAATATGTTTACACCTTGCACAGCAACAGTTACTTAAGTAAATTACTACAGTCTCCTTTAACAGTATTAAAAAAAAGCATAATTTGTAATTATTTTCTGTAAACTGGAAAATTTAAGTTCTCATTGCTCCACAGGTGTTTTCAGGTTTATTCACAATTGCTTGGGAAGGAGACAACTTTATACACAAAGAAATGTAACAACAATCAGCTGTGTTAAAATTAAAGTGCTTTTGTAAACATATGTCCTGGGTTACACAAAGACTCTGGTATCCACCTTTTCTCTTTTCTCCAAATATGCCTACTAATTTAAGCTGTGGGGAGGGACTTAAGGGTGGTACTCTATTATCCTAGAGGAAGAATGTATCCACCAGTGTGAAAAGACTGGAAGGCTGATGACTCAGAGGACACCTACACCTGCCACCTCAGGCAATGAGCTGAGTATTGTCTCTTTGTCCTTACACAAATGACTCATCTGCCATAACTCCCCTTGGGGAGGCATCAGGACAATTCACACACACACACACACACACACACACACACACACACACACACACACACACACACACACACACACAGCTTTAAGATATTATTCTCTGCTGATGGCCATAATGAATCCACATGTGCTTAGAAGGTGTCAAAGACTCTTGAAATGTCCCATGATCCAGTGTTAATCATCCAGGGAAGAACTCCCTGCCCCTAGGGAGGTACACCAGAGGTGTTCTCACCTACCCTGAGCCCAATAAAAGACCACATTTGGACTTCACTGGGCAGACCAAGGTCTTCTTCCCTCCCTCCATGAGACTTCTCCCACCTGGACCTCTGCCACCTCCTCAGCAGATCAGGACTACAGCCATCATCAGAGTTGCAGCAACCAGGTCTCATCACTGGACCCAGCAGGTGTCTTGTGTGTCCTTCCAATTGTCTGAGAGGTCCACAGCCCTGCTCCAGCTGCCTGTGCTGGCACTGCAGCCTCACTCCAGCACTGCAGCCTCACTCCAGCACTGCAGCCTCACTCCAGCACTGCAGCCTCCAAACCACTCCTGCCAGGCTTTACCAGGTTGGGGGAGGCTGGATGCCATCTTGTTTTGGTCCAATGGGCAGGAGCTTGGAAATTTTTCTGGTTAGCTTATCTCAGTTTTATCAGTATTGTTCAGCATTCTTCTCAATAAAGAGTTATTTTTTCACTTACATCCAGGCGTGTTTGATCTCTCTCTCTCTCTTTCTATTGGAGAGAAGCAGGGGTATTGAATCAGAGGAAGGAGACTTCTGTCCAAGGTCTCTGCCCCTCCAAATTGTCTCAAACCGAGACAACATCCCATGGACTTAAGTTACACTAAATCATGGATTTTCAGTGATTAATCCTATAGGATTATAATATGTTGTAATACTAACCATGGAGACAAAATTCAGGATAAATAGAATGGGTAAATGGATCTATCTTTAAAGAATAATACAACATTCCTTTGCTTTGACTCCCACTTGATGAGAAAAAGTAGATGAGTTTGAAATTAGTGCTGAATATGACACCAAGGCAAAGAGATAGTGTGCAATGCAAACAAAAATAAGATGTTCACCAGCTCTGCGAAGTCAGCTGCTTCCAGATCACTCAGTGCTGTGTCAATTTCCATCTGAAATATTTAAACAGTACTTCTTAATAGACATTTCCAACACATTAATTTCTCATAATATCACAGGTTGCTCTGTCTCGCTGGTCTCAGATTAGAAGTAACAAAGTAAGTGGATAAAAATTTGCATGTACTTTTCAATAGTAACATCAAATATCAAGAACACCTTGAGCCATCAGATTAAAGGAAAATCCTTCTTAAATGCTGTCTATCCCCCTGCTCTTTGAAACTGTACAATTTCCCTCCTTGTGTGCCTGCTGAACATAGTGTTTGGCGCAAAGGTGCTTTAGATGTCTAGAGACAAATCTCAAATCTGGCACACTACTGCATCCAACTGAGTTATCAGAAAAATCTTTTACACAATGGATTTAGTTTTTTTGTCTCTATGGAAATTGCCAAAACTTTCTCACGCATTATCTTTGTTCTACTAAAACTGCTTTAGGTGTCCTAATTTCTGTAACTGGTTACAGTTTCTGTAAAGCTGCTGGTTAATGTAAATTTTATTAAGAGTACTTCAAGAAACATAGTACTAGGCACTGAAACCCCTGACGTAAAGGTAGTACTTAATGAAAAGAACCTAAACCCCGTAATTACAAACTTCTTAGGCTGTATTAACAGGCTGCCTCTAATTGAAACAGCCAGTTTTCAAACAAAGCAACGTCAGTGGGGCTGCTGGCAGTCAAAAATTAACCAGTCTCTCAGCTTTTCCCCAGCCAAAATTTAAATGGCTTTCTGCCCAAAGAACTGACATTTTTAGTTTTATATTCCTTATAGGATATAAATATCTTCACCAAAATGTTAACTGGAAATGTCATGTTCTGCAACAATAACATTTTTTCTGGAAAATATGAATGATCTCAGACAACTTTGGAAAGTGATGTCTGTATCACAAATACAAATGACGCTTTTGTCTAAATCCCTTTAAAACTTAACTATTTTTCAAGAAAGAAACAACCTGGAAGCAGAACTATAGAACAAAGTGCAATAGAGTCTTTCTATAGACACTTGAGAGAGAAGAAAAAAGCATGGAGGAAAAAACCTAATCTCTTCTGAGACACTCCATAAATATGCACTTCTATAGCTAAAACATATATAACAGTGTTCATACATATTATAAAAGCAGAGGCTGGATTAAAATAATTGCAAACATATTGTCCTCAAGTGCATATTTAGCAAAAATGTATCTGGACACATACTACAGGGTAAGGTAGAAAGAACTAAATAACTATCAGTCTGCAACTAAAGATAAAAGAAGAGACAATTCTCTTTTAAAGGAGAAAAGAGAGAAGACCACAGAAATATGTTTGGAAACTAATAGCACTGACTGATGCACAACCTCCAACATTCAGGGCCATTTCTATTACTGAATCACAGCAAACCTGTAAAGTTGAAAGACTCACCCCTTCATCCCTTCCCCTCCAAACACATTTATAAAAATTATACAGTGAGGTCTTATTAAACATAAAAATCAGAAACCCAGGAAAGTCCTAGTTAGTATTATCTTCACATAAAGACTGTATATATTACAGAATATGCCACTGGAGAAGAAAGGTCATTTTGAACATCCAAACTCAGTCTTTTCACAAAGCCGTTCTGAGAAACACTTGCAATTTTCCATGAAGTTCAGCAAGTACAATGTTCATTTCTCTTATTGTTGCTGATGAAATAAGTTTGGATAATGGAGTTTATGGTCAACTCAGATTACAATCATTGTCTAATAATTAGAATTAGCCTTAACTATGTTATCTACAAACTTACAAATATTTTGGGTCTATCCAAAAATGAAAGGAAACTCTGAGCTTAAAACTTCCAAGCTGTTTTATTTGCATTGAATCATGGCAAATACTCATTAAAAAACAAAATCTACCATGACAAGACTAACATATTCTAAACCAGAATCATAGATATTAAAGCCATGAAAATGACATTTATGACTGACAGCTATAATTCCATTTACTATGATCTACCTTTTGTCTTACTAGTGCTTAATGCACAACCTAGTTTCTAATTAGGAGGTAACCAGACACAGTGAAATGGTGCAGAAAAGCTCTACCTGTATGTGTCACACAAATGACATGTGGATATTTATTTTGATTTTGCAACAGCCATTTATAACTCTCCTAAATTACAAGCTATGGGCTTCTGGAGTAGTATTTCCTACCTGGAAAAATATTTCAGTAGTCAAAATCAAACATAAAGCTACATACTATGGGCTGCTTTCCCTACTCTATATCCTAGTTCTTAGAGATGTGTGTGTATACATTTTAAATAAAGTTTTAAGTCCTCTGTCATCATAATCTCTTCCTAGATAACTCTAAAGCCACTAAACACACTGTGGGAATGACAGTGTAGCTCCAAACCTGAATAAAGGATCTGGTAGGAAAATGGATGGTCTTGGATGAGCAAAGGTAAATTACACAATAACAGCAGAAGATTTTTTGGTCTCTCATATACAAATTTTTCCAAAGAGATGCGAAAAGGACATTACCTTGATCTCTCGAGGCAGCGTCAGCCAGCGCAGGCCTGGGAGATTGTCCAAGAACAAGGCACTGCAGGTCTCATAGTGCTGAGCACTGGGGCTGGCACTCGGCTCGAGCCTCACAGGCTGAAGTGCACGCTGGAAGAACAGGTTGAAAAAATGATCGAGGCGAGAAACATTTTCCACCTGGCAAAAAGCACTGAACAAACATGAACTCCAAGTTAGAATAACATTGAGAAACTTGCAGCTTATTTATATAAACCTCAGTGCTACACAAGTCTCTTTGCAGCATGATGCTACATTTGGATGTATTTTTAACATGAAACAACCCACTAGGCTAATATCCAGGCAGTAGCTAAAAATAAAGAACAAACTAAAGCAGTAACATAGTAGATGTCTTAGAGCAACTTGATATGATTTAAACATCAGTCTCATCCTTCTGGAAACTGAGATTTATTCTTTTTCTTTCTCTATGGCATACACACGTTAAGCATGAATTGATGCAAGCATATGAATAATCTATCTTGGCAATTTTATCTAGGTCAAGACTCAAAATTTTCTGGGTGATTTCCAAATGCAGAGAAAGACAGTCACTGCAAGTCCAGAGTGTTTACTTTATTAAAAATATAATACTGATTCATATGTATATTTTACAGACAGTTCTTGAACGTAAAGGATAACATTTGCAGAGTGCTGTTGATATCCACCGGGACTTAGATTATGTGAATGATTTAACCTAATCAAGGACAAAACTTCCTGAATTGACAAAGACTGTTTAAAAAGTGTCTTACTAGTGTTCAGACTGAAAGCAAAAGGCAAGAAGAACATAATTCTGTTTTCTATGCAAGTGTAAAGGCACAGGCAAAGAAATTCCATGTAGACATTAAAATTAATGCTACTATTTGTCTTTTTCAGTGAGCACCAATGAGAAATACGTGAGTGAAAAGAAAATACTTTTGAAGGAACTCACCTGTCCAAAGAACCGTACATAAACGTCAAGGTCCTGACAACATCTTCAATCATGTTCCTCAGCTGAGAAAGTGGCACACTAAAAAAAAATAAATTAAAACATACAGCTTTACTCTGAATAAGTAGTCCTCCTAGAACACATAGGTGTGTAATATTACTGTTATACAGCAGTCTCTACGAAGTACTTGAATTTACCAAATCCTACAAAATATTACTGTTTTCTAACCTACATGTATTTCTGAGATCTTATTCCTTCAGAGCAAATGAAAAAGAAACTGCAACAATGGATATATAAAGGATGAGAATAAAGTCAATCAAAAAATAAGAATCACAGGTATAAAGACGAGTTTTAGTAAAAAGAGTACATTGTAAGCTCTTTCTTGCTTTTTTGTTAGAAGAGTACAATTTGAGGACACAAAATAAAATTTAAGGGAAAACAAAATCTTTTCTCTGAAACTCACTTCTCTTCAGGAAGGCCAATTATGAGCAACTTGTCAGATTCTTTCCAGTAAACAACTTGAACCAGTTTTTCACATAAGAAAAGGGAGGAACTAGAAAAATTAAACCAGAAATACTTCTGTTAACAGTATGAAGTTATAAAAGAGTTAAAAACAATTTCACTGAAGTGAAAATCCTACTAGTCACTGCTACCCACTACAAGGAAATTCCCTCATACCAATGTACCTGCAGGCTGAGCAGTCCAACTTCAGGCATGTTGTTCTAGTTAAAACGTTACTGCCTAAACAGGTTGAGTCACTCTGGTTTTGCCTATAACTTGACACATAACCCATGTTTGCTGTACATGTATGTATAAAGTAATAAAAATAACAATGCATTACATTTCAAATATTTTTACCTGATAATCTCGGTACCAGTAACATTTTCCAGTATGTCAGACAGTGTGAGAAATATTCCTCTCACACTTTTCAGTTTTTGGGATGCTTCAGATATGGGGTACTGATAAAGAATTTCTTGCTGTGAAGAAAGTTAGCTGTTAGTTAAGCAAAGCAAAACCAATCCCCCCCCCCAAAAAGAATCCCCACAGAAAACAAGATAATTTTTTTTTGTGGTAACAGGGTTTTTTTTAAACATGTAAACTTTTCTCATATAGTTTCATATGGTTGTGAAACAAGCAGTGAGCTGCATGGGCATACTGGAAAGTTCTAAAATGCATATGAATGTTTCTGACAGTTTTAAATTTTCTATTTTATAGAAAAGCACAACTTACTTAGAATCATTATTACATGAAGAAACATAAAACAACAAACAGTATGGCCACTGCATTTTAAAGCTTTAAGTACACTGTTACCAGTCTGATTCCAAGAGATAGGAAGAAATTCTTTATTGTCAGGGTGGTGACGCACTGGAACAGGTTGCCCAGAGAAGCTTGGATGCCCCATCCCTAGGAGTGTTCAAGGACAGGCTGGACAGGCTTTGAGCAACCTGGTCTAGTGGAAGGTCTCCCTGCCCATGGCAAGCAGCTGAAACAAGACGATCTTTAAGGTCCCTTCCAACCCAAGCCTTCCTAGCCTTCTCTGATTCTACTATTTGTATGGTTCTTTCTGTGTTTAAATTCTGATTTAAATCATCATCAAACATACAGCTCTTCAAAACCAACAGTAAGAATATGAAAACTACAGTCTCTCTATATAACCCTACCTAACTGCTTTACCTGTACAGCATAAAATATAACTGAGATATATACTCAAATAACATACGCCATTAACATTTCTCATGAAACCTCTGACCATCTCTGTCAACATATTCTTAAACAGGTCATCTTGACGCTCAGTAAAATAAATTATCTTACAGCTCAGATAAATATTTGTGACAATTATTTTTCTTTTTCTAACCAGTTTTTTTAAATAATCTTTTTATGCAAGCACTTTTAAAAATTTTGTATTATTCCAGCAACCATAAAAATACAGTAATAGGCAAACACGATTCCTCGTAATTTATTGCTTTCTGCCAAATCACGATGGACCAAAAATAATGCATGTAGTATTAGGCATATCCACTGCACAGAGTATAGTAAATTATCTTTTTACACAACCAAAAGAAACATAAGCATGATTAAATTCCCTATTTATGTCACTAAGCACATTCAGCCAGTGCCATTAGAAAATTTTCCTCATCAAGACTAAAAGAAGTTTCATTACAGAAGGACCTGGAAACTCTTCATTCTTATCCAATTTAATTAGCTCTATTTACAAATACTCATTAGTGACAAGGATCTTTTTTTCTGGAATCAATCCCTCAACTGGAGAAACCCTGCTGTTTTCTAATTACAGCAGTGCAGAGGGCTAGAAAGAGCCTTTTTCCACCCCTCACTATGAACTGGGGCCTTTACACTGAATTAATTTGTGAATTATCTGTACACTTTCCCAGGGAAAGAAAAGCCAACTGTAACAAAAGGGCAGAGCAGTATCACATCTGTATATACTGATTTAGCAAGGTTCAGCACATGCCACCATACCAGGTCAGCTGTCTCAAAAGCGAGCCCAAAGGTCACAGGCCAAACACAGTGGAACTAATAAACGACAAGCAGCTCATTCCTTAAAAAGTGTAAACCCTTCCTTAACCCAAAAATCCAGACCTGGACAGACTCCAAACTAATGGCTTCTAGTAACACTATCGTGTAGGAGGAATATGAACATTATTCCTTTTTAGACCTGGTATCACCAAAAATCAGGTCAAACGCAAAGATGTTATAGTTGCACGCTAGTACGAATAATGTATAACTGTAATACTTACCTTAAAGTAAAATCTAAAAAAGACAGGATCAATCTAACTGAAACTGTTGCCATCTGTGACACATCCCAAATGATTTCCAACACTACTTTCTTTTATAGCTGAATAGACAGAGCTTACAAGTCTTAAAGCTCATTAATTCTATTTTTAGGTGCCAAAAGCTCACAAGTGGAAGAATTAGTTACTAGTTCCAGTTGCCATAGTTTACATGGATGTGATCTGCATACCGTGCCTCCTTTGGATATGGGTAAAGCAGTTTAGTAAAGGATCATTATATTTTTGTTGTGCAGTATGGCATAGGTGTATCATAACTCCAGTGTTAAAGTACTATATAAACTAAATTTGGGACAGTACATCTACAGGCTATAAGTTGCTTAATGTTCAGTAAAAAGACAAATGCCTTGAAGAAGGCAGCATTTTTTTTGTAATAAAATGTTATAAAGAGCTTGATTACACCAGCAAAGCATCCCTCAACAATAGACTATTTGGGGCTGCGTAACTGCCAAGACTTCTCAGGGAAACAATTATTTCACGGTGTGAAGGGACAACATGTGCATTACAATTCCTCTTTTACCTCTGCTCAATGTTCAGGATTAATCCCGTTTCTTGGGAGAGCTTAAAGAAATAATGGGACAAGAAAGCAGTACTGGATCTACACTGCAGTGTAGGAATTGCAATTAGGCATTTGCATGTCTATTTCCCTACCAACAGAGGAGCCAGCGATCCTGAAATTATTTTTTTTAATATTTCATAAAGTTTATGGGATCAAGAAAATACTGGTCTTTAAGTCTACAATAACCATCCACAAGTGTTCTATCCACATAACATAGCAATCTTGGACTACTGAAAACTCAGAACTGAAGAAAAAGAGACATATTTGAAACATGCAAGTGAACTTTGATAAAGAATCTTAAGTTTATTTAATTTACAGTTAAATGAGCTCTTTTAATTTTTATTGTAAGAAAATACTAAAGAAGAAAAACACTGTGATATTGTATGTATTATGATATCATGTAATTTTCTAGGGTTCTCTTCCGAGCCCTGTCTCTAGAAAGTAAAATTAAACTCCATTATGTGCAGCTGTAACACTTCTTCTCTATCACACATCACTAACAGAACAACACAGACTTGTACCAGTTGGAAAATAGTATAAAGGAAGTAAAGATACTTCAGAGAAGGGATGGAGCACTGAGTGAATCTAAGGATAAATTCCAGGGGAAAGAAATCAAAATGTCTTTTTTCTGCTCCCCACTCCATCACTGTCCTGCCATCCCAGTCCCTGAGGACTGGCAAAACTTGTACTTTGGTATCTCCTCATCACAGATAATATAAGATCACTGGGGCACAATGCTAAATTTGAGAATTCACACAAGAGGAGAAGAGTCTTTTTCCAAATGTTTGTCCCTAGAAGTCTACTTTGTCCATTTGTCATTTTTAGATTAGGCAAGAGGCCAAACTCAGCACCAACCCTTCCCCGCCCCCGCCCTGCTCTGTGTCCCGGCATTAAGAGGAATATCTGTAGCTATGGCTACATCATGGACAACATCTACACAAACTTACAATGGCTTACATCTACACTGGCAAAATTTTTCTGAACACAGAAAGGAAAGAGATGTGAAAGGAAGCTTTACAGGACAAAGGGAAAGTACTTCAGTAGCTCTAAACCGCTGCCCCAAGCAAGAATCAGCGGCTGATTGCAAACAGCAGGCAGGCCAGAGTCCTCTAAGAAAAGGCACATTAGCATTTCAAAACAGGAGCCAGACAGATTATGAATGTGGACTGCCAACATCTCCTGCTGGGGGAAATTCTTTTGGCTCGGCAGATTCCACAGTTCCAAGTTGGAGAGGCGTTGAAAACACCCCGTCCAGCATGTGAGAGAGGACACGAGACACAACACTGCACTGGTGAACGTACCTCGGCTTTGCAGTTACACCTCTGGCCTCTCCTCATGTGCTGACCTGAACTGAGTTTAGGTCCAATTAGACTTTGTCAGCACTGATGCTATTTTTTATCCCTCTGGAATTTCAGGCCTTATTTCTGCCAAAAGGGACATTTTGCAGATGACTCACTACTCGAAACATTTAGCAAGATTATTTATTTATTCATTATTTATTTAACATCAAATGTCACAGCAGTTGCTGTTGTCAGTTGTTATTTCACTTCAGATTTATTCAGTCAGCCACATACCTCATCCTTGGATGTTTCAGAGTCCAGTTTCAGTGTGAGGAACATGACAATATGAGGCACGTCCTGAACAGCCTGCTGAAGGTCCGTACTGTCTTCTCCCCACAGGAGCCGAACCAGATTGTTCATACTTGACTGTGCCTGTTTGTTCATTTGCTGAGAAGTTACTTCAGGCTCAAATACTGAGGTTTCAAATGTAAGTTTAACCTATTAAGATAATTAATTATTGTGAAAACGAGGCTGTACTTACACTTATGTCCCAACATCAAATGAAAAAGATGCAGTTTGAGCCCTTTAAGAGATTAAGTTTTCTCAGCTTTACTGACATGTAAGCACACAAAAGTTCCTCCTGTTTCAAGAAAACCAACTGTACATTTAGCATCATATAACCATCTATTACAAAGGACAAAGCTAGCTATTACATGCTCTATGAACCATGTGAGTAAGCATGTGGTTTGCTGTGTTTTCGTGCTTAATTCTTATGGTCTTGAGAATGGAAAAATATACTTACTTTGAACGCAAAACCTATACTACCCTGACTTTGAAAAACACATAATATTTGACTTCTTTCGAAATGTCAGCACTTTCCTAAGTATATATCCTCAAGGCTCTTTCTGGACCACTTCTTTGCCATTTTGAGTGCACAGGAAAATCGGTTTAAATTTACATTAGACTGAAAAAGTCTGTTAAATTGTAACAGTAGCAATTCTTTCAATCTTTCATTTTCACCATGTTAATTTTTTTAACTGTAAAATCAGCATATAAGAATTTTGTTGCTGTATTTAACAATTCACACAACTACCAAGCATAAAAATTGTTTACATACTTTGCTGTGCTGTCTTTAGAAGAAAAAAAAAGATCAAAGCACAGAGTGTCCTCTCTTAAATAACAAACGTTTAAATGATCAAGCTTACTTTGCCAAAGAATTATGTTTTCTGTCTTTATTTTCCAAATAAAGTAAAAACCAGGAATATTAGAAGAAACACATATTTCCTGACTAACAAGCAACACCTAATCCAAACTATGTTGAAATATGTTTCAGAATTTGCTTTATATTTTTCATACCTTTTATTATCACTGCCTTACAAAAATTATGTTTGCTAGTTGTTCCGGCAGTGATGAAAGAGCAATTTTTAAATTTTTTTGTGAATGAATGCTGATATCCTAAGTATGAAAGAAGGAGATGTGAGAAACATTTAGCTCTTGACTGAGCATAAAATTGTCATTTCCAAGGAGAAAAACTTGATTTATTTTCTCGGATGATACCTCAAGTTTTTATCAGTGTTTAAAGTGACTGAAGACATATTTGGACTAAGCAGGCATGCTCTCAGTTCCCCCTTTCATATGTTTTACTCAAGATGGTTTGTCTACCTTAAAATAACCGTAACATGCCTATTGACTGGGAATTTCTGAACATAACACATCACACCAAATCCTGCTTCTCTGTTAAGTCCTTGACAGTTTAGCCTAAGGATTGATGCAACAAAAAAGTTTATCTTGTCCCAGTTGCAATAAAACTGAGAAGCCCAAAACTGGCTTGGAGAGAAGTGCTATCATCAACTCTTACAGCTACAACATTTATGTCACTGGTTGGCACCTTCCCATTCCACTCCACTTCTCCTCTCCTATTTTGGCTGCTATCAGCTTTTTTCTCTTTTCTCTTCCTGTTCCCTGGAACAGCACTGCCCTCCATCCTGCTCTCCTGCCCTGTGCTACCCCTGTCTTTTCTTAGTCACTCATCCCTCGCCCTCTCCTCATCAGTTTTGTTTCCTTACACTGCACATAACAGGGCTTGAGGAGCAGAAACATCCAACTAAGAAGCAGCTGCTTTTTAAGACCCAGTAACTTGATAGTTCACTTGATAGTTGCAGAGGTGTATGTTTTCTTCTCTAGCATTTTGTGATTCAGTTCTCTTTCTTTCTCATGCCATCTGCATATATTTCAGAGCATTTTCCTCATATCCCGTTTAACTTTTTGCAGATTTCCTTAAGGCTCAATAGTTATTTCTCTTAACTTCTATTACATCTTGTCTGTGGACACTTATACATGACACTTAGGCTACAGTCTCTACATTAACGATGCACAGATATAATTCTTGCTGCAATCTTTTGTTCTCAGTTTTTAAAAAAATAAACTCAGTCTGTCTTCTTGTAAAGGCATCACTGTATGGTCCTCCAGGGAAGAGCTCAAAACAAACTGCGCCAAACAGAACTTTAACTGTCCCTCCTCCTGGAGGCATCCATACTGCCTCCCACATCACTGTAATAGAAAAGGAACAAGAGAATGTATTTCTACGTACCCTAAAACCTGTTCTTTTTTTGGTGGAGGAGAAATGAATCTTCATTTTGAGCAGTGCACCGGACCTGATTAAGTATGACTACTGAAGTTACCTTTTATAAGAACTGACTATGAAACCTTCCATAGCTTTGATTCCATTTCTCCTAAAGACAATCAGATCAATGCACAGCAGAAAAACAGAAAAGGAAATGACAGAAAGAATGGGAAAAGCACAGAAAACATTAGTATTCTACTCTATATATCACACCCACATTCTCAATGCTTAGAACAGTTCTCAAAAAGAATTTAATCAAATGGCAAAAAGGAACTGATGAAGGTGGCAGGAACAGAAAACTGTGAGGGACATGGATGGGAATTTTCTGCTTAGAAAATATGTGACCAAAGTGGAACATGACAGAGTTCTCCTAAGCCACGCAATGATATGAAGAGTAAGACGTGAACAGTTAACTTTTTCTAATAACACAGAAACATGGGGGTATAAAACGCACTTAATTAGATGGCAATTTGAAAGCCAATGTTAATGAACATAACACAAATCAGGTACATAAAATCACTGCTACAGGATGCTGTGGAGGTCAAAGGAATTTTAAGAACTAGATTAACAAAGGAGAATGTGCAAACCTGTAAGTGACCCTAACTATTAACTGCTGGAAGCTGGAAAATAATGATTGGAAGGTCACTCTGTTTTTTGTTTCTTAATACTCTTATACATTTGTCAGTATAGAAGGAGAAAATGTAGCTGTTATACCATTCATCTGCCGCAGAAAGGCATGATTTGTGTTCATCTGCAGGAAAGTGTATGGCTGAGAATATGGATTTTATTACAGACAGAGCTGGTGGCATGGCCTGCATTTTAAAAACTGCCTGCCATTTCCTGTTTTAAGGCTCTGTTTTCCATGTGCTTACCGTTTGCACAACTGTAACTCAAAATTTCAGGCTGGAATTTTTGATTCTGACTGTCTGCCTCAGGCTGAATATTTTTAGAAAGTTTTGGGTAAAATGGTTCTGCAACTTCTGAATATCACAGTAAGGAAGAGTATATTCTTTTAGCATATCTTGCCCTTCCTATTCTGTCTTCTGGTGCAAGGAAGCAGCAGCTATTTTGATTACAGAAAGGGAGAAAAAGAAGGACCGATGTAGCATTTGGACTTCTATTGCTCAATAAATTCACTAAACTAGCCCTTACATGCCTAGATCTAGTTGCCTAAACTGAAGCAAAGAAAACAAAATTCTGGAAATATAATAATGAGTTATGTTCTGTCACATGCTGAAACTGAGAATATAGGGAGTTAAGTTTTTAAATTAATTCCAGCAATTTTTAACATTGAATTCAGAAGAGCAGGGACTTCTCTTATGGAAATAACTTGTATTTAAGTAAAAAGTCTTGAAACTGCTTCTTATTTGATATTTTGCAATGCAAGATGAATGAGAATACATTAACAATTCTGCATGTATTACAAAATCTCAGATACAACAACCCTCTGTTTCTTTAGCAGCATGAACCCAGTGTTCTACTCTGCAAAAAAACTCCTGAACTCTGTATTTAAATCTCCTCTGGTCTATTCCAGCAGTCATTCTACTGGCTTGACTCAAACTGCACAGTAAAAAAGGAATAATTGCACTTTAATAAAAGGGTTTGGAAAGCCAACATGCCAAACTGTTACACATTTCAAATAATTGCTGTCTACTTGACAGATTTACTGACAATTTAAACATTAACATTGCATTAAAAGTAACTACTCTATAAAGGGCTGCACTGTATTTTACCAATAAGTAATACATATACTCTAATCTAGCAAGGATACTATTACATAAACTATATAATCTCCGCTTTTTTAATCATTCTGTATTTAATAGCAGTTACAGCAACTCCGTATTTGGTCAAAGACAGACAAGACAAGGTTTTTCTCCCATGGAGCTCTGCCAATACCTGACCACAACTCTGGTAGCTTCATACTGTCAAATATCTTGGAAAGCTTCCTGAACTGACAACCCAGTACTCAATCTCACTGCAGTTACAGATATAGTTCCACAGGCACTTGCACTACATAAGTTGCAAACAGAGGCATGTTTAAGAAAATCTAAAATTTCCACTTTTTATCTCTGGACTGTAAAACATTTCTACTATCATCATCACCTCGTATATTCTACCTCAAGAAAAACTACCAAGAGACACTACAATTTTTAAACTGCTCCTTCTCATATCTGTAAGTTGCAACTTTTATTTTGTCTTCCTGTCCACCAGGAAGTGGATTTGCACAAAATAATGCAAAATACTAAATTTTATGCTATTAACATCCTATATAAGTAACACCTCTCCTGATTTAGCTCTGAAGTAGCTATGTAATTATTTATTAGTTATTTAATTCTTCGTTATAGTTCCAAAATTATTATTCAGCTAGAAGAAAAGATATATGCAGTAGGTTTGGAGGGAAGAAACATTACTCATCAGGTCAGGTTTTTGGATTTTTTTTTCTATCAACTTTTATTACTGGCTTCTATCAATTTTCATCACTGTTAAGTTTTGAAAGATCTTAAAGTATTTAATCTAAAAACTCTTAAAACCTCGAGACTTCTTTCTATTTAAATAATAAAGTAGTATCAATTTCTCCATTTAAGTGCTCTTAAATATTTTAATGGTACTAACTTGTTAATTCAGGCTTGCTTTTATTCTCTCGTGGTTTGTAAATCTTGTTTATATTAATGAATATATAATTATTTTAGTTAAGTATTTCCAGAGCAATTATTACCATTTTAAGAACAGTAATTGACAAAAAAGACCCACTACTATTTTGTTGACATATTTATATTTAAGCTAGACATCAATATCTTGCTTCATGCATGCTAGTGCTGCACATCTGTTCTGTTTCCTCAGGAAAAAAAGGCTAGAAACAATATTAACATTTACAGAGGACATTTGGAATAAACGTTCAACTACTATACCTGCATAGGACCTGGAATGCAAGACAAAACCCTTTCTATATTTTCAGAATTCACATCGACATCATTGACAGCAATTAAAGCATCTCCTGGAGGTGAAACAGACAAAACATGAGGAAGTTAGTTGGTATCACACCACAATACACAGCCAAAGTGTCTTGTTTTAAAAATTAGTATGACATTCAAAGTCATAAATGTATATTTGTTACATTTAAGAAGATGGTTTCTACATGCAACATTTACTGTGTTTAGAAACATTAGTCTTGCACCTCAGTGCTCTTAAGACCTTACTGCCATGCTTGTATCATTTTACAGAAATCACTGAAGCACGGAATGGTTTGGGCTGGAAGGGACCTTAAAGACCATCCAGTTCCAACCCCGCCTGCCATGGGCAGAGACACATTCTACTAGACCAGGTTGCTCAAAGTCTGTCCAAGCTGTTGTTGAACACTTCCAGGGATGGGGCAACCACAGCTTCTCTGAGTAACCTGTTCCAGTGCGTCACCACCCTCATAATGAAGAATTTCTTTCTAATATCTAATCTAAATCCACCCTCTTTCAGTTTGAATCCATTTCCCCTTGTGCCTTCACTACAAGCCCTTGTAAATTGTCTCTCTCCATCTTTCTTGTAGGCTCCCTTCTGTGACTGGAAGGTCGCAATTAGGTCACTCCAAGGCCTTCTCTTTTCCAGGCTGAACAAACTCAATTCTCTTAGCCTTTCCTCATAGGAGAGGTACTCCATCCCCCTGATCATCTTGGTGGTCCCCCTATATAGCGACTGTCCAAGCTTCTTCCTTCCACCCAGGCTTATATTACACTCGTGTTCCTTTACCAGAAAACACAACAATTTCATCAATCAGGTTATTTCCATTGCCCTGCTCTGAAACCACCTCTGTTCACTTGCCAAGCCTTCTCCAGTGCTACTGCCACTGATAAAAACACTGTTTCCAAAAGCACTCCAAAACTCACTCTTCCTGTAGCAGCTTACAAGTTCTAGGCCATCACTTACACCAAAGATTTCAAGTGTTGGTCGAGCCTAACTCTGGAAGAATCTCACCACCCTGAGCTCCCCTCTTTGAAGAAATCCTGGCAGTTATTGTGCACATTAGTAACTCTTAGCTTAGTTCACTGAACTGGCAGAAAACCATTCATTCTTCCTCATTTCTCCTTCGTCTCTCAAGCCACACCACAATTTAGTCCTTTCCCTTCTTTTCCGTTCCTTGTCCACTGCTGTGGTTTCTTATTCTGCTCTCTCCGTACTTTTATCTGCCCATTCTTTCTGCCTAACGGCATCTTGCGTTTTCTACATCTGACACTCTTACCGTCACTGGGAATGAGAAAAAACTCAGGATCCCAAGGAAAAAGTCATTAACTGCAAATGGAAAAGCTTTGAAAAATTAAGGGCACCAATCACAAAAACAAACAGAACAAAATCAACAGACTTAAAATCAACATTCAAGTTTAAAGTACAAACACCAAACTGGGATTTCTCTCTGAAGGAAAATATTCTCAAGAAGTAACCCAGTGATAATTAGTTGATAACCTCTGCCTCATCCGCCTCAGAAAGATGCATATTTAAGCACAGTGTGCAAGAAAAATATGAGACCAGTGGAAAAGGAAACCAGCCTGTGAAGTTAGAAAACTTGATTTCAAGGTCATTCTTCTGTATGAACTAAAAATACCAAGAGCTCCTCTGGAAGAGCAAATTGAAAATCAAGCCTCATTTTGCTTCAGCTGCACAAAGACTCCCTTAACTACCTCCACATCCTTTCCAAGATTATTAATATAGTGTTCATCACTCAGGAGTGTAAAGACATTAGAAAAAGGATATGGATTTGTAGCAAATGTGCATGTTAGTATAGTTATATTTTAAGCCTTCACTTGGCAACAAAAATGTGAGTAACTGCAGAAATAAAAGTACTGAACCACTGTAAGGTTCAGTATGTTTTTCAATTTTCAAGGGAGAAGACTTGCTCAGCTCAAACTGACACAGTGATGATAATGACATGTGTACTAAGGAAAAGCACAACCTGTGGCTCTAAGGTCTCTCCATTTCCTGAGAATCTACTAAAGGCCACAGAATGTGAAAGTTTAGAAGAATACTGACACTTTATCATTATTTCTATGTTCTACCTTCTTGTTAAGTACCATCAAATGCAATGGGAATTCTTCCCAAGTACAAGGTTGATTGCTCCAAATCAGTGCAACACACAGTTAATGAAAGAACATTCTTCTTAACTAACCAGCACTAAGGAAATACTGAATTCCCCAAAAATGCAAGCAATATTCCTCTTTAATACACCAGACAACAACCAACCACTCACTCTTATTTACATTAAAGAAAAATTCATTCCTACTCTTTCTGACAGCAAAACCAAGAAAAGGTTAAGTTGTATTATATACATAAGTTATCTCCCCTTGGAAAAAGTTAAATTGGTTTTTCTCTTTCAATAATAGTAGCTCTCTCACTAACCTATGTGTTTCTTGATGCACAGTATAGTGAAGTTCTAGCCTATCGAATCTTCAACACAACAGTAATTCGAAGATAGAAAAGTTGAGACTTAAAAAGCATTTAAAAGCAATTCACTAAGTCCATGCCAGAGGTCAGGGACTTGAAAATTAGTAATGAAAGGCAGAGCATTCAGGCTACTCTAATATAACAAGAATTATAAACAGAATTATTATGTTCTTTATTAAGAACACTATATTAAAAATCATCACTCAGAACTACAAAAGAAAGCATAAACTGCTCTTCTACTTAACTGAAGCACTGTTGTTTTGTGTTCTGTTTGTTTAGTAATTTCTAGAGACCTTAGGAATTCTGTTGTAAAGAGAACAGCCATCTGATTCACAAAGCCATTCAAAGGAGCTGCACACACTTTGCGAAGCCATATGCACCCTAGCACTTTACATGTTACATACTCAAAGTGTCTTGGCACCGGTTGCCGCAAGAGAGGAGCCCCGAAGAGGAGATACAAGGACTCCCTGAAACAACATCTCAGCCTTGGCCATACTGACCACCATAACTGGTCTACTCTGGCCTCCAACCGGGAGGTCTGGAGACACACCATCTATAACGCTGCTGCTTCCTTTGAGAACGCCGGCAGGATCACTCTTGAGGAGAAAAGACAACGCAGAAAGAACCGTGTCTTGCAGAATATACCACCCAAGGAGTCTTTCTGTTGTGCCTTTTGCAATCAGACATGTCTATCTTGCATTGGCCTTATTAGCCACCAGCGTGCTTGTAACAAATGTGGATAGAGCCTTCCCAAATCTTCGTTCACGAAGCCTGGCCATGATGATGATGATGACTCAAAGTGTATTATTTATTGTATTGCAGCAATAAATATTTATTCCATTCAATTAGTAAAAAATGTAATCACATACCATAAATGGAACAGCTTTCCAGAAGACACAGCCAAAGCAGTCCTGTAAGGCTGCCTTCTTTCTGCCTGAAAATACTATGTCACTATCAAGGAAGAGCAACTTAATATATAGCTGAGAAAATCTATATGCATCAGTATGGACTTTCCAGAATTGGGCCTGAGAGGTGGTGGGGGTGAGCATTTGCATTTTTTCCTTCTTTTTGCCAAACACAACAGCATTCAAAGAATAGAGATTATGAAGTAACAGAATAAACTACAACACTAGGAAAAGTAAGAAGTACGTAAAATCATGAATACCGAATATCTTTAAAGTAGGACATGACCAAGACCTACCCAGTGTGATAATTGCAGTGAAAGAGTTTTTATACATGCAAGTTAACTTTGTTAGAGCTTCCCATCTACATTTTATTTGAGAATTGTCTTCTCTCCTTTAGCAGTGTGAAAAACTTCCAGACAGTGAGACTGACTTAGGTCTTTAGACATTAAGTATGTAAAAAAAATTGCACAAATGCATAAAGTTTAATCTGATTTCACTTAAAAGTCTAAATAGCGATTGCAATTGTTTAAGTTCATCTAACTCGATAGTCTGCAGAGTCAAGTCGAATTATCCCAGACTAAATATTGGTGAATTACAGATGTAGACAGAAACATTAGGAAAAAAAATCTTAGTTCCATTTTTAGAGACACATTGAGCAACTACAATAGAGGAAATGAATTATCTTCAGGCAGCTCCAAGATATCAGACCTTGAGTTAACAAACTTATTGTTAGAAAAAATATATGTCCTTCTGAAAGAGAGTAGATTTATATTAGGTAGTAGGAAGAAATTCTTTCCTGTGAGGGTGATGAGGCACTGAAACAGGTTGTCCAGAGAAGTTATGGATGTCTCACCCCTGGAAATGTTCAAGGCCAGGTTGGGTAGAGCTCTGAGAGACTTGGTGTGTGGTTAGATCATCTGTAAGATCTCTTCCAACCCAAACCATTCTATGATTCTCAGTCCACAAAGAAGCTATAAGATACCCATAAATGTTCTCCACACAATGTTAAGCACAACTGAATTTTACTTGATTGATAGAAAAGAGAGAGGTGAGGCAGGAATTCTTTCCTGTTTTATTTGTTCTGCCTTGCCATCTTCTCATGAGAAGAGACTTCTCCCATCCAGTCAGCAGCAGCTCAGAACAGTGTGTATTGATCTCAAACACCCAGTTTAAACACAGCTGACGAAATTATTCCTGCCTCTTCAAAGACAAAGTTTAGAAAAGTCTTTGGCACTGCTGACATCCCTAGAATGTTTATTTCAGAACTGCCTATCTCTTTGCCACATGAGGCAAGGCACAGGACTGTTACTTCTGTTAACTATCCATTCCCTAGTGATAAACCTGCAAGTACCATTTCTAAAAGCAGATCTGTATGCATGTCCCTTATGTATCGGTATGTATGTCCCTTAATGCATTAAGCTAAGGGACAATGACTGGTGATCCTTCCATACTGTGATGGAAAAATGAACATTTTTTCTGAATCAAGTTGTTCACATGGGAGAGGACGGAGGACACTTTTGTCATGGAGTCCTAGTATTTGGTTTCCCCTGTTCTTGGTAATGACCTGGTGGAAGTATGCACAAAAGTTCACATACTCCTTTCCAAAAAAGGCAAACTATGGAACGCATTCCTTCTGAAGAAAGCCAGATCAATTACTTGTTTTACATGTTAGCAGGCTGCTTCTGCCCAAACCAATGCTGCTATGCTTCAAGAGAAGATTAAAAGAATATAAATCACATCCCAAACACCATAGTGAGAACACAGCTAAGCTTATGCAAGCTCTGTGTTTCCATCTTGCATGCCTGAAGTCTCTGCTTTGGAGAGTCTTCTCCAGAAATATACCATGTAACTCCACATAAAAATCTCGAACTCTCACCGTATTTTGGTCCTTTCAAGGACGTATTTTCCTAACAGGACTCTAAGGATACAGACTTCTCAAGACAAACAGCAGCCTGTAGCTTTTGCATACCTGTTCAAAACTGGATTATTAGAGTCCATTTTTACTATCATCCACAATTAATTGCTGTCCCTGAGGAGTTTTCACTTTTTCTGACAATTGCACGTACTGATAAGGTGACAAGATTCCTGCTGAGATATTTGGTGATGAGAGTAGTAAGATAGTTTCAAAGAGGGTAACAATAGTACGTCTGCTAGTGACAAGAGCTTTGCTGTACTTTCAGTGTGATTGAAATTACTTTTTCATTTGTACTATAGTAAAGATGATGCTCATCAGCATTTACAAGAAGTTTTCCCTGCTGTGAGTAGGACAGATTTCAACTTGAAGGGGGACGGGAAGCAAATCACAACAGCATTTCCTATCATACCCCTTATTTGTCTGGATCTAAAACTGAGTATTTTGGGGACATTTTCCTTTTTGAAAATACACTCAAAGATGAAATTAGAAAGTTCTCCATAGCAGACCAGGCTTTGTATATTGTTGAAAATTAAGCAAAGAAAATGTTTTGCCAAAAATACAAAAGACACTTTAAAAACATGAGATAAAAGCAACTGTATTTCATCTTAACCAAAATGAAATTGACAGCAAGAGTTTAAAAATCAATGAGGGCTTTTCTGTTTTGAAAATTTAAGATGGATACTGAACTGCTAAATATTAATAAAAAAAGATAAATGAACTGATAAAAACCACATGGATGGAGTGCCATCTTTTTAGAGTTAAGAAGCAGCAGGGTTTTTTAAGCTTGAAAAACCATTGTATTTACTTTCATATGGTCAGTGTCTGCATTCTACTTGGTTAATAAAGTACAGCAAAAAGACTTATGACTTCCATATGCAATCTTGAAAACAAAAATTAAAGTGCAGTGCACAAATAATAAACAGATGTTTTAAGTGTTCAAAGCTATAAGGGATACACATTTCAAAATAAATAAAAGAAGCCACCTGAGGAAAGTGATTATTAAGGATGGAAAAGGTGGCTATTTCTACTAAAAATGTTAAAGCAATAACCACTTTGTGAGTCAAAATGAGCGCTGCAAACTGGTCACAAGGAAGATCACTGGATGTCACTTAAAGCATGTATTTTAAAAGGAAAATATGGTTTGTATTTGCCTCACGGAAGACTACAAAAACTGGTCTGCACCACTGGAGGCCATTAAAATACTAAAAAGCAAAACAAGAACAGGTTAATGTCTATGCCTACACATGTAAATGAAGATGAACAGAGTTATAACCACACCAGCCAGCAGGTACCATGCTGTACTGATCAGATATTCCTCATTTGTGATAGCTCAAGAAACTGGTCACTTTTGTGCTAATTCTTCAATTTTAGCCTGACCACAAAAATATTCTTTATTGACTGTTTCCACAATTCAGAACAGGATTCCTAAAACCTACTTTTATCAACAACAACAGGAAGGCAAAGTTCTACTGCATGTTTTTGAACTTTCTGTCCAACCTTAGCTCTTGTGAGGATTTACTGAACTACAGTTGCTTCAAAACCAGGCTTTGGGTGTATACCACAGCTATCCCATCCTCTGATGTGCAATGCAGATGCAGTAAACCAGACAGTTTTTGACAAGAACAAAAATTTTACTGTATATTCTTTAGGCAGACAGCACTGAAATCTGAGCATCTAATTCATGCAAAGCATCCCTATTTCTAGACACCACATAAAAATCCCAGAGTACTCAACTTCGCTATAGAGACATAGTTTGAAAGTATTTTTATATGAAAATTATATATTTTATACTGTTGGCACTGAATACAGTTCATTTTCCTAGTTAAGAGCTGAATAACTAAAGTACGCTTAAAACTATTTTGTTTTCAATGTGTAAAACCAAGGCAAGGGTTGGTGATAGCCTAGGACACACTAAACTGCAAGACTCTTTAGATTATTAAGGTAAATTTTCTTGTATTTGAAACAAAACGAAAACCCCACAGATTTTGTCCTCACTAGCTCTGTGAACCAGTAAGTGCATTAGATGAAATACTATCTCTGTTTAGGTTCACTTGATCTCCAGGATCTGGTATTTGCCTACACTGTTTTGACTTCACACTTGCTCTTATGAACAGCCTATATACAAATTTGTGTTCCAGAATTAACTTAGAGGTTATAAATACACAGTCTTGCACTAATTAGATTAAATACCATTAAACAGATCAAACTCATTCACTCCTCCCCCTCAATCCACATGCCCCACTTCTTGACTAATCAGTTCTTGCTGGCAAAATGTGAAAGTTATCCAGTCTTCCCTCTGGAGTATTCTTTAGGATCCCTACCAAAAACACGTGCTGGAAGAATCAGCTAATCAAAGCACGATTTGCCTTTTTACACACACGACACTGGAATTTCAAAAGAACTCATGCTGACTTTGTGGGATTTGTGCTACTATAGTATTAAGATTTTCATGATCTTCTAACCAACATCACATCTTTGCTCTCTTGCTCCATGAGGGACCAACTTCAAGAGTAATTAAACAACCTTCCGCCCTTTGCAGAGGTGGCCTGGTTGTCTCACATTTACTGTCTCCAAGGTTGGTGTCCTGTGAGTGCCAAGTCCTTTTAATGGCCTCAATTAAAGTGGGAGTATTTCTGCTCCCTCATTTTCACTCCCAGCAGTTCATTCCTCTCAATTATTCACATCTGGGTGCTTGTCAGACCTTCTGTGACCCAGGTTTAACGTACTACACCCACAAAAAACTACACAGCCAGTTTTTCTTTGGGGTTAGTTTCCTGCCAGGTTATTTAGTTGTATCAGCTCAAGGAAGCGTCTGATGAGCCAAACCAACGCAAAGAAGAGTAAGTACGCTGGTTCACTGCCTTCCTAAACTGCAGCATCACTATAGATTTGGAGTCTCCTGATCACAACTGCTGAGGAAGCAGATGTTAGACTCGCTAAACAGAAAAATAACCAAACAAGGGTGCGCAGAAAATTTGTAACATATATCTTACTTAGTATTTTTTCCTAATTTTTATGATACAAAATCCATTTAAAGGATATACAGTAAAGCTTTTCATCCAAGAGGGATGATGTTGAAAAGACTGAAAACTAAATACAGTATTTGGCAGACTATAGGCTTTCCCCAGGCCCACTTATCTAGGGATTAAATCCTGCATTAAATTAAAGGGGGGGCGCTGGTGGTGGTGTATTTCTTGCTCCATGTTCAAGCTGCTCAATCCCTGTACACTAAGGGATAGTTGTCTCCTTATTGTAGTAACACCTTTTATGTTATGCCACGTGTTCTTAAAACCACTAATATAGTAAAATTGACTAGGTAACAAAGCATCAGATGCCATGACATTGATTTAAAATTATCACTCAAGAACTGATGTAACTGCTTATGTCTCAGGAATATTCAAATCAGCTGCTTAAAAAAGCAAAAAAACCCGTAAGTCTTCATTTCAATGGAAGATTGCAGAAGTTGACTATTCCTCTGATTACTTACCGATCAAGATTTGACCTGTTTTCACTGCAGAACTACCTGGCACCAAGCCATGTACCACAAGCTTCTCTTCACCAACTCCTCTGATGACTTTATCCTTCCTGCCTTGTTTCTCCACTCTTCTGCTGCTCCATGAGGACTGATGGACAATTCCCACTAAGGCCTCCAGCAGCCTCTGCTGCTCCTCTTCTCCAGCACTGTACAGTTTTCTGGGATTTACATAAACATACACATCTTTGTACTTTTGCGGAACAGTGACACCCATTTTCTGTGTGGATGGGTGTTTCAATATGGAAGTAGGACCAGTGGAGTGCACATTACAGCTTCCACTGCCTTTCTTACCAGAATGCTTTGGTAAAAGATTTTTCTTTTTTAATATTTTGGTCCATTTCTTCAGTTCATACTTTCTTTCCTTTCGTGATTCCTCTTGAATAATTTCAGCTTCATTTTCACGAAACCTGACATGATTCACTGCTGGCATTTCTGGACAGCTGTTCTGGAACAAAGTTTCTTCTTCACTTTCACTCAATTCTAAATAAAATAATTCCCCGTTTTTCTGCACACCATCCAACCATTCAGGCTCAAGATCACTGGGAAAGAAAGAAGAATTGATCAGTGACAGTTCTGATAAGGAAGACCGCTATGCAAGTGACATCTGATTGTTTTAAGTAAGAAGGGGACAGAGTGTGCAAGGGATAAAAAAAGGAAAAAAAATAGTTGCCTCCTGAACACTGACAGTTCAACTGCTTAAGTTTGCCATAAGGATTAGTGCTTGTCTTAGACAAATGATGGAAATGGCAAGGAAAGACACCCCTCCCAGAACTTAATATAGTTTCTTCAAGTGCTTACAGAAAAACAGCCATTGCAAAAAGCAATATTCCCTTTTCTGAAAACAAACAACAGAATACAACCACAAACTTGTTTTAATTAGTAATTACATTAATGGGCATGATGGGGCTTTCTCTTGGAGGAAAAATGCCATCCTATTTGTTCTCTCTTATTATTTTTGCCTTTATAATGTAATCACGGTGTGATTTTTGGGGTTGTCCTGTGCAGAGTCTGAAGCTGAACTTGATGATTCTTGTAGGTCCCTTCTAATTAAGGATGCTATGGGAAGACAGATTGTACTGTCAGCCTTTTGGCAAGACAAGATTAACATTTTAAAGTCACTTAAATTTAACAAAAAAAATCCCAAAACAACGCAACACGAAATCTAGGTAACACTTTTTTTAAAAGTCAAGTTCCAAATAGCACATTCATGCTCACATGCAAAAATACACACCAAAAAGAGGCAACACTGCTATAGAAACAGTTCTGACAGCTGGAGTGGATCACTTTAAGTCACAAGCAACATGCTGCTGCAAAGCGAAGGCAAAGCGGCTCCACGATGTATTACCAAAAGTATCATCTGCACAGCACAAAAAATTTTTTGTCCTAATTTGGCAACAATAATATGTCAACCATGTCCAGTTTTGGATAGTACATTTTAAGAAAGATGGAATAATTGGAACATATCCACAGCACAGAGACAAATAGTAAGTAGTGTATAAACATGTTTTAAAGGGAAAGAGACTGAAGAAAATCATGCTCTTTTGGCTGAGAAAAAAAACCAAACCAACCAGAAAAAGGGTTGCTGAGAGGCAACAGGCCAAATGAACCCCAAGGTGAACCACCGAATGTTACTACAGGATGAGGATCAATAAGTAAGAGTACTTAGCATTTTAATTATCTAAAATGTTCTGTATGGAAGACTTCCAGGAACAGACAAGGACAGTTCATTCATCCCAACTAGACAACAAACAGGTCTCCGTGTTTCATAAAAATCATATAAGGAAAAACTAGGTCGATGATTTACATCAGAATTCATCTCATTCATCGTTTAAAGTTAACATATATTCATACATTTTATACTAGAACTAATTTTACAGAATAGTGAGCGTGAGTTGTGTTTAGAACTAGTATTAAATAATTCAAATAGTGCATTAATTTGAGAACAGATAAATGAAACAGCTTCAAATTATAGCTGAACAGAGAACACTATGCAAAGACATTGCACCATAGCACCTTTAAGGGCTCAAAGAAAAGATCTGGTTGGACTAAGAACATAGAAAACATTGGCATTACTCTCTTCCTGGAGCCCCAATTACTGTGAGAACTATATGGATGTTGCACAGGAAGAAACATCATGCACTTCCTCTGCATTTATTAATTTTTTGTGCCCAAGTTGATAGTTTTAAAAGTAGAGCCATGACTTGTGAGGATTTGGCTAATCCCAGTGGTCATCACTAAGTCAGTTTGCAACTTACTACCAAGTCTTACTCAAGATCTTGTGTATCTTACTCAAGGCTGCTAAGGCCAGACAATAACTGATCTGACATCTTTCAAAAGGTGGTAGGCAAGAAATAATATGCCAGAGTTTTTCCTTGTTTTGTTTTTTAAGTACTTCTGCATTCTGGTATATGTAAGCAAAATTAGGAAAAACCAAAATCAACGAAGGAAACACTAGAAATTTACAAAGAAATAACATGTGGATTAGCAGAAACTCCTGTGATGTATGATAGTCATTTTACTCCCTCTATAAAAAAGGATTGTGCTCTTAGTAAAAGCTCTTTCATCTTTGGGATAATGTCAAAATTTCAACTTGGATGTCAGTTCATACACTCACATTCTCCAGCTTTGTTGTGTATTCTTACCACAATGTACATTATGGACTAAGGAAAAAAAAAGGGGTGGCCATTTGTAGTATTTACATTATAATGTAAAGGAACTATCACTTTTGAAATACAGATCTGTACAGACATCTGGAAAAGCAAAGTCTGAAACAAGAAATGTTGTAGTGTCCCTAATGTTGTAGTGTCACAATTGATTTAAACTAAGCAAGGAAAAAAAAAAATCTCATTTCCATCTCTCTTCCCTTGTGTCAAAACAAGTGCTTCCATCTAGGTCTGGAAGCTTCAGTTAAGGGATCTAAAACTCTGAAAGACCCACATTCCTCTAAGAGCAGTTTCACTGATCACATTCAGGTATTTATTTCCTCCATTGCCCGAAAAACTGTCCCAATTGAAATTGTCCATGTATGGAAGAAAGATATACCAGAAACAAAGGATCCAAGTTCTGTTTCTGAAGCAAGAGAAGGTTCTTCTCACCAAGGAAACTGAAACAATAAAACCATTATGATCTTGTCTCTGCCAAAGGCAGGGGGTTAGAATTGGATGATCTTTAAGGTCCTTTCCAATCCCAACTATTCTGTGATTCTGTGAGCCTTTGAGCCTGTTTTAAAGCAATTAAACAACAAATCAAGGATTAACTACTTTTAGGTAACTGCACTCGAGTTAAATTCCACCCGTATGAGACTCTGCAGAAGTGAAGTTCGTCATCTTCAGTTTTTCAAACCTTTGGCTGTGCCACAACAAAGTACAACTTCATGCTGAGGCACTGATTTGGTATAGGCAAAGCTGCCATCCTCTAACTGGCTATAGCTGCCCGGAAGGATTCTGACTTAGTGACAGAAAATGTTAAACTCTGTTAAAATAGAACTACTAAGAGCACAAACACGCTATTTTCCCGCTGGCACATGTAACCATTCACTTCTCAGCTCTGTCTGAGCTTGGCACTTATAACACACGTGTCATGTCCCTCCTTCCCCTCTGGTTCGCAGGCCGTGTCCAGCTGGGATACAGGACCCATCCCAGGGACTGCCCGCAGCTGAACTAACACTGCTGCTAGCCGCGTTACCGTCAGGGCTCGGCAAAGAGACGTCTCAGAAAGCACAGAGCGTTCTCTGCTACTAGAACCATCAGCGCTACACCCACAGCGCCGGTGGACTCCGACCGCTGCGCCGGGGCGGCGCAACCCCACGAACGCCCCCGACCCAGGGCCCGCGGCTCGCCCTTCCCGGCCCCTTACTCGGAGCTCGCAGACAGCGAGGAGCCGAAGGAGTCACTCTCGCTGCCGGTGCCCGCAGGCTCAGCGCCTTCTCCCCTCGGCGGCTCCATCGCCTCGGCGACTCCATTCCCGCCGGGCCCCCCGGACGCCATTACACCCCCACGCCGGGCGGCCACGTGGCCCGCGCCGCGCCCTCCCATTGGCCGCGTCCCCGCGCGCCATGGAGACGGCGGGAAGCGCGAGGGGCCCGGGCCGGGAGGGGCAGCACCGCCCCCGCCTCGACCGGGGGGAATTGCGCCTTCAGTGCGTCACCTGAAAGTAATGCCCAACCTCCCCCGTTCGCCTCCTCGAAACAAAAAAACTGCCTTAGCGATCCCTTGAAAGTCTTTCAGTAGGTCGATATGGAACGCAAATGACCAGGCTATTTATTTAGTTGCCCGACGTCAAGGTCCCACATCTGTCCCATAAAAGAGATTGGCAGTGAAACTCGGGAGACCTGGGCCAGAGCATTGCTTGTAATCAAACACTAATCTGGAGGGGGAAACGTGAGGTAAGAAGTGACTGTCAAGTCAAATACGTAGCAGTGGGATACCTCTCTGCTTTATTTCATACTCTTATATTTGTTTATGGAGTTGTGAGAAACTGAGGTAACTTGTTTTTAGGTTAGTCAGGAGAACAGTGGGGTTCAGGAGAAACAAGGATGTGACAGACCCAAACAAGCACCTTAAACCAGCCCATGCAATCTACACGTGAAAATCATGCAGTCAAAGGAGAGACAAAAAAACCTCTACTCTGTTTTCAGGACATAAATTATTCCCATCCATGAAAAACAAGACCCATGGGAACCCCATAGGCAACTTGCTGTGTAGCTGTGTCAGTAAACCCATCAGGACACGCATGGTGAATAGGGAAAGGATGGAGAATAATTATTGGAACATCTTTAATATGTTGGATTTAAGGTCTGCTCAGTGGGATATTTGCACAGCTTCGCCAGCAGAGTTTTATAATGCTGGAGTACTATGTAGGAGTCACAGAATTCTAGTATGAAATCCCTGTGCTTGAAACTGCTTTAGGGAAGCATTTGTTAATAAGTGTGATTCCAAGTGAATTAACAGAAAGAAATGTTTTGGATTCGTATCCATGTGATTAGGCTTCAACTGTTAAAGATACCTATATTGAATACTGTGGCCATTCTGAAGTCCCTGTACAAGACCTGATTTTGCAGATAAATCACTGTTTTATAGTTTTTAAGACTACAAATCTATCCAAAGGGGGAAGACAGAAACATTCCCTATCTAAAGTAAAAAGTTTGTTCTGCTATGGTTTTATTTGGTTTAGGACAGGACAGTGTAGTTACTTTAAGGGGCTTTTTTCCCCTATCTGAGCAGGCAACAACCACGCCACACAAAATATATAACCCATGCATGGTAAAAAAAATAAAATAATTAAAAATCAGATCTTTGGTTGTTTGCAATTGTCAGACTCCAAGTTATGCACCAACTTTCATTCTGTCTATAACTTCCAGAAGAACAGGCGGAAAAAATATTTTTCAAGTACCCCACTTCCCAGACAATTTACTTTGTGAAAACAAAATAGTCTGCATAATCAGCATTTCCCAAAGAGCCTAATGAGTTAAGATTTCCTAAGAGCAATACTGCAGGAGTTAGAATTTTAGGAGAAGTAGGTGAGATACACTGTCCCACCCTCCCTAATTCTGCTTACATTTGCAAGCACTTTAAATATGCTGAGCAGCACACTGAAGTGTTTCTGTAGAGAAGTCATAGTCAATGCCAGATGGTCCTGTGTTAGTTAAATTTCACTGAGTTCAAGAGCTGGTTAATTGTTTCCAGTTGTTTGCTCTCTGAGTGAGAAATACAGGCTCTCTCAAGGAGGCAGTGGTCTTACACCACTTGCTGTTTTATAGGAATAAGCTCATTATGAATGGAAGGGTGATGGAAGATTTGGTCCACTGAGAGGGGTAGTTGGGAGTCACCTAAGTATTTTTCTGAAACAAATGTGGAATTTTTGCTGCTCTGGGAACAATTAAAGACTGCAAGGCATATCTCACACAGCAGGATTTTATTTTAGTGAAGACACAGATTTTCCCATACAATCCCTCTTGAGAGGAAAGCCTCTCATTTCTTGGGCATAAGTATTAGGAAAAGACTTGAAATAATTTGTCTTTTGGCAGATACTTTACACTTAGTCCAAATAGCTGGGCTGATACTTCTTGCTAGGGAACCCATAAGCCTTCTATGCTAAGTTGCTGTTATTAACAAGCAGATGGTAAAAACTTGCCACAGGGTTATCACTGGCATCAATAGTACTGCTCACCCTCACTGGACAACTGGTTAATGAACACTTAAAAGTGGATAATTAAAAAGCACTCCCTTTCGCCTTAAGGTTGTTCTGATTAGCTGTTCCTGCAAAGAACTAAATCCATGTGTATAAATTTATTCCGGAACAAGAGTTTCTTGTTACTGTTTTCAGCTTAACCTGCTTCAAAAGTTGCTGTATTTTAAAAATAACAGAAAATAACAGAAAAATATTCAGAAATAGACTGAAGTTAAAAGAAGACAGAGTATAGGACAAACTAAAGAGATATACTGGTTCTGTCTAATAAAGTACTAAAATAACTAGAATGCAACTTTATTTTTTTGGTGCAGTTGCATGGATACTCCAACCACTGCCCAATTTCAACTACTAGTATTTTTCATTGTTATATACTGACAGCTGATTTTTTCAACCTGATGATAAAGAAATGAGGCTGGAGTTAGAGTCTTTCCTAGTGCCTAGATGGAAGAGCACAGGGAAATTTAGGATTAGTGTTTATGACTAACTTATTGTGTTTGGTACAGTCAGGCCTAATCTTAGCAATGTTCCCAGGACCCATAATCCACTGATGGCATTCCAAAATATTTCACTGATTCACATTCTGCAGGTGTGTTGGGCCTGAATCACGGATGTACTTGGGCTTTTTTCAACACACGGCTGAAAACTGGGACAGCATTATGCCCTTGGTACCCTGTGCTATGAGTGAATGCTACCTGATATTAGGAGCACCTGCTTTAAGCCTGTGAGGTGCCAATGTGCTATCCAGGAATTATATCAGATCCCTGATTTTTCAGCTATCTCCCCTTCTTCTTCAGGGTCATTCCCCCTAGTGACTGCCAGTGTGCGTGAGGAAGAGCAATCACTGCAGTGCTGTTCCTGTAATATCTGAACAGTGCTCCAAACTGGAAGAATTCTCCAAAGATTGGATCTGCCAGCTCCCTGGCTCTTTTGTACAGTTCAGGTGCTAGAAACAGGCCATAGTAATCCTGCAAGACAAATCTCACTGGATATACCTGGACTATAGTAGAATTTGTCTTTCTTACTATAAAGGTATCAACAGCATTTTAAGTGTCCCTTTGCTTTCTCCTTCCACACTTCAAATTACAGCTCTTCATTAGTGATAAAGAACTAAGAAGGCCTAAGTGACTTGTTATTGTTTCATTTTTTCCTTTCTGCTTGTTTTCAAATCCACTACTATTTCCAGAAAGGCTCTATCAACAACTGGACACAAATGATACATTACATATGTAACTTGATATATTACTAACAGAGAAAACTAAGAGGAAAATAGTTTCATCTTTGTTTACCAGTTCTGTTTCTTGATGCTAACACCTGCTTTACTGAAAGAAAAACTAACAAAAAAAATGGAATGCTAAAGAGTGACATTATATACTTTTCATTTATTGATCCCTGTTTATTTTTTTATTCCTCCAGTGCACAGCATCAGCAAAAATATAACAGAAATAATTTCCTCTTTTTAAAAGTTAATGACAACAGCACAGCTTTCTCCTGCCCTGCCAAAGTCTTTCTTAAAGGACAAAAGGCACATTTCACAAGCACTTCTTATTAAATAAGATTTTTTATTACAAGGTTTCCATAAAACTACGTGAATAAGATTGTGATTACAGCATCTTCTGTTCACAACTTTATGATTGCATCAAGACCATCCACAGCAAAGTAGCATGAATTGAACATTAACACTGGACTGTCATTTTTATTGGGATATTTACATATAAACAGATTAAATGGAGAATGAAGGCTACCTTTGGGACCAAAGAAACAGAAATTTTGTGAGAAAACACTCCAGTGTTCAATAATTAAAATAGACTGTTCTTTCTGACTTCTTAAGCTTTCTGTATCAACTCTGCTGGATCACAGAAAGTATTTTACAATAACACAAAACCAACAAGACAGCCATGAAGAATCTGGGACGACTAGTTCAACCCATCTCATTCTTTTGGAAAGCAGTCCTATAGAGTTAAGAGCTCCCTCTAGCATGAAAAGCAGCTCTAACTTCAAATATAATTTTTTTTTCTACTGTTTTTACTTCACTTTAAATCTACAGGGTTTTTTTAGGATCGCCTGCTATGCATAGCAGGCATGTCAAGCATGAAAGAAAACCATTATTTGCAGTCAGTCAACATGCAAATGTTTCAAGCATGAATACCCTTATTACACTTAGAGTATATTAATATAAGCAATCCCATGGTTTTAATCCAGCTTTGAAATGGAACATTTTCTGTTAAGTCACTGACAAATCCATGCACAAATCCATGCAACCACAGGGTCCCTGTTAGCAGATGGATACATTTATTGCTCATAAAGCAGCTTCAGACTGCCATGCAGGAGCAGGCTGATTCTGGCATGCCCTCCTTGCTGTACTCTGTGTTTGCATCCCCAGTGTTCATAGGAATGGATTTTAAGTGACGCCTTGAGCTGGAGTTGATAATCAGTTGTTAGTTTCCATAGCAAGAGCTGTTTGGAGCTGGCACTGGGAGTACCCGTGTGCTTTTACAATAGAAAAGAAATCAGTGTAGCTGCGACATAGGAGACAGACACTTTACTCAACCACTGGAGATGAGCTTCTCTTGGATACTGTTGAATGGGATGCTGTTTTCTTTGTAAAGTGTAAGCAGCTCTCAGCTAGTGCACGAAAAATGGCTTTAAGGGTGACTTTTCAAAGTCTGGCTTGGGCCCATTGGGCCAGATCTTATTGTCGGGATGTCTTTGTGGGGGGATACTGTGGAAAATCGCATGTTAGGAATTGCGAAGGCAGGGGGAAAAGCAGCTGCTTCTCACACAGAGCTCCTCCTGCACATCCACTAAATGATTTTTTTCCCACCCTTGGACCTTAGGATACGTTTTTCCCTCCCCCTAAAGAAGGTTCAGAATGCTTACGGCACTGATGCAAGAACATCAATCCATATCAGACCCTTCCTTACACATGTAAGAGACCCAGGCGTTGCTCCCGTAGCTCCCCTCACCTGCAGATGCTCCTCTTTCTCCAGGAAGGAGAGAGGTAAACCCGAGGGCGCCTCGGCGCTTCGGGGGCAGCAGTCCCTTCCCTTCCCGGTCCGCCGCGGCAGCCCCGGCTCCCGTAGCCCCCTGCCTGCGCCCACCGGCGCCCGGGGCGGCCGGACACGGCCCCTCGCCCTTTCTGCCACCACAGCAAAAGGGGAGCTTGCCGGGAAGCCGGGTGCTCCTCTGTCCCTCCGCCCGGCCAGTCCTGCTCTGCGGAGGGGCAGAGGCGAGTCTCCCAGGGTAAGCGGTCAGAGCGTGCAGGGCGCCGGAGCCTCCAGAGCTCGGGAAGCGAAAGCAGACGCCCCCCCCTCCCCCGCAAGAGCCGCCTCCCCGTCCCCGCCACTGACCTGTGCAGCAGGACGCTCTGCACCGAGTCCAGGTCCTCGAGGTTCCTGGTGACGGGCCGCGGGATGCTGTACCTGCCCGCCCCGAACATCGCGGGTGGGCGGGCGAGGGGCCCTCACATCGCCCGCACCGCGGCACCGGGAGTGCAGGCGGTCGGGGGCAGGTGGGAGCCCCTCAGCCCGCCCGCCGCGCCGCCTGCCCGCCCGCTCCCGGAGCCTGTTGGCGCCGCGCCGCGGGGCGCGACGGAAGCGCGGAACTGCTCCCTCACGGATGGAAGACTGGGAGAGCGCGTCCCGCGCAGCCGAGGGAGCGTGGGACTGGTCCCGCAGGGATTGCGCTGTTGCACGGTGTTGCTTCTTTCAGGAACTTGCAAACCGTGAAGACCCAAGTTTCATATAAATGAAGTAAAATAATTCCTAACTGCAGCCGTGGATTTTTTCCCCCCCAGAGCTTCATCCACAGCTCCTGCTATATGAGAAAATAGTTTTCCCCCACGAATTTTCCTGTTGATCAAACTAATGGAATTGTCCAGTTGATTTCTTAAATAATAATACGAATAATCATCAATCCCAAATGTTTAATCCAGTCCATCCCTCTTTGACAAAATAGTAATTACAAGTAGTTTCAGATGATCTCTGAGTTACAGGACTCCTTACTGGGTTCCCATCTGCAAAATTCTGACACAGCATGTTGAATGAACAAGCATGTCAATGTATAAAAGTGGTGTGACCCATATCTTCTCTATTTTTATTTCTTACCCATGAACTGCCATAATTTATTTCCTCTACTCCCTTTTACAAAGACATCATTTTTCTCTAATGATTAGAATTTTTCGAGACGCGGTCATCTGCTCCAGGTTTTCTCCTATAGGTGATATAAGATCAATAGCTAATAAAATCTTGCAATCTGTTATTAAAATCTTTATCAGGTTTAGTTCCCTCAGTCACTGTGTCTGAGGCAATTATAGCAACACAGCAATGATGTAATTTCTCAGAAAGACCATTAAAGGAGGACCATTAGTGTGATACAGAATAGATAACAAATTGGAAGCCATTGTATATTTTAGCACCCAGTTCCATGGGATGTTGGCCACTACATGTTGTTTTGCTAGAGCAAAAGCTCTAGCTTTTTTGAAAACTTTGGCTTGAGCAGACAGTGGCAACAGCTCAGTTTGGAGAGGGTGAATGCAGAATTGCTATGAATCTGTGGCTGGGATTCTCACCAATAGTATGACTCGAATACTTAGATGTCTCACCATTTTTGCCTTTCTTAAAATTTTGTTTTCATTCTTTCTTTGATACCAGCAAGAAATTTTAGGAGAAGGACAATCTCCTCTGAATTCTACTCCTGTCAAAGATGTGGAAACCATCATCATCCACTCAAGTGAGCAACAGCAGCAGTACTATGGGTTATGACCGTAAAACCTTTGTCATGATCTTTGGCACCAGGGTGCTAGGGAAGCTGAAGGATTTTGGGTTTAAGTAGCAGTGACTGGTACGTACAGTATCAAAGTAATGCTTCCACAGTGGGCACTGAGCAAAGAACTTCTTGCAATGCTCACATCTTGATTTCAGATGATGGAAGTTTCATGGTGGTTGTTTCACCATTGCTCTAGTAAAATACTTAGGCACAATCCATGTTTCTAGGTGACTGCACCAGTGAGCAATGTGCGATCTGAAGTTTGGAATATTTCAGATAGAAAGGTTCCTGGAAGTATGGATCAGATGGCAAGGGGAGAATTTTTCCTGCTGTTCACAGCTATAGCTACTTTTATGTCTTCCCAGTGTGTCTGCTATGGGAAATGAGTCTTACACATGCATACTGAGGATATAAATTTTAGGCTAGAATGTCATGGAAATCTCTCACTTCAGCAGCTTATCTGGACTGCTAGATTCCTGTACAATGTGGTTTTCAGAACAGTGTTATGCAACAGCAGCAGAGCAAAAAAGTGTAGACACTTACTTTGCTATACTTTTTTTCACCCTTCGTACCATTTTTGTGCCCTAAGAGAGCAGAGATGTTTAATTTGTACATAACAGGGATGTGTTTTTCCAATTCCCTTAGGTCAACACAAACCTCACATCTAGGGCTGGCATTTGACAGCAGAAAACAACAAACCCCCGAAACATTACCATTAAAATCACTCTCCATGCCCAGAAGGCCTTTCCAAGAAGCTTGTCACATTTTCTTTGTCCCTGGGTTCCTTCTCACTGAGAGAACATTTTTTTATGCTTCTTGCATAAAAAATTACAACTTTTACTACATTTAGTGTGCCTAGACTCAATATTTATGGATGATGCAACTGTAAAATGAAAAAAGAGCAGAAAATCAGAAGTGATATAGTGGATATTTTCAGAGCCCAATATTTTTCCCGAATATATTTGTTACCTTAGTTGCACATAAGTTTCTCAAGTTAAAAGAGAGAGTTCTGAGCTAGCATTAATCCTCTTACATGACTTCTGCAACTACTCCAGCCTTTGACATTTAGAAAAATTATTGAGTCTTACAGATTGAAGTTTCACTAAAAAAGTGCAATTTTACTGTATTTTCTGCAACATTTTAGGTCACAGAAAAAGGAAGGTCACTATTCCATTTGAAGTTTGTCAGCTCTTGTATTTAACTGTGCATATAGAGAACATGGCACTACAGCACATTTCCTGAATCCAGTTAAATAAGTGCAGTTGGAGAAAGATGATAAGTTCTGCAATGCATAGAAACAAAACCAATAGGGATTGGGGAAGGAGAAAATTTAACCAGGTTAAACACATAGCAGTGACAACAATGAAGAATTTTAAAAGGCACATACAAAAGAGGCACACTTTAAGAGGCTGCATACAAAATAATTAAAGCATGCCTGGGCTCCCCTTCTGGTTGTGGTAGATTTACTGTCAGTTGAACTGCTTTATGAAAATCCTTCTGCTTTTTTACAGAACAATTCTGGTGTTTCTGATGTAAAAGGAAAAAAAGAAAACATAAAGTATTATAATGCTGTACTTGTGACAGACACCTCTTTCTGAGATTATACTGTGTATTTTTCTTCAGCAGATGTTAGGCTCTTGATTCTGTAACTATTTCCTATGCTGACAAGGTCGGAAGTTTTTCAGTCATAATCCCCTTTTGGCAAAGAGGTAGTAAAGATATGTCTGCTGTATCTGAATACCTTTGATTTCTTTGACTTGGCAGGCAAGTTTTAGCATGCCCAAGGATCCAAGGTTAACCAGCGTTCATTGGCTGCATAAGGTGGAAATCAGGTTGTCATTACTTCATATGTTTGATTTGTCATTTATGTCGTTAGTCATGAGATGTTAGCACATGAGGAGACTTGAAATATTCAACTGAAGGAAAAAATCCCTATTTTTTTCTGTTCAGTTATACTTATGAGTCAGGGAGACTGTACCTTACTGTATTCAGTTCCCAAACTAGGGGCCATGGCAAATGGTTGTTTGAGTACAAGGTTACTTTCCTTACCTCTTGGCTCATGAAACTACCCCTGTAACAGAGGCAGAAAACAGGCACTGAGAATGCACCTTACCAGCTGCCATTCACGGTCCAGCACATCAACCGAAGCCCTCATCTACTTCCATTTATTTTGTTATGCCAAGCTCTAAACCATGGCAGCTGAATGTCAAGTTCACATATCCATTACATTAAGCTGTGGCAATGAAAGGAATCGGGAATGATGAACCAGAGACCACATTTTCTACTTATCTGAAAGCACAGGGATTTGACAGTCTAACGATTTTTTCCCCATCTGACTGGCTCAAGTGTAGTTTACCTTTTACTTTTACACCTTAGAGGATTGTTTATCTTTGGATGTATTAGGCAAGAAGGAGCTCTAATTAGCACAAGGGATGAAAACCCATGAAGGAAATTAATCATTTAGCACTGGATTGTCCTGTGTTGTGTTATGTTATATTCTCTGCTCTGATACATAGGTTCATTAAAAATATGCTTCTACTGTCTTAGAAATGTAAGAAGAACTGCAAAACTTAGTAAAAAGCAGTGATTTGCATTAATGAATTTACTTCTTCAGAATCAAGAACCATAAAGAACGAATATACATACGTTCTGCATAGAAACACTCATCAGATCTACAGTGGTTTATTTCTGGTATTACTTGATCTTCTGCTGATTAACAGTGGACAGGGATGGCAATTTTGTGGAGTGGGTATTTATTCCTGGACAAGAAGATAGGCTCTCCCTCACCAGAAGATGCATACTCAGACTGGTATTGCCTGTCTGTGGCCATGTTTAAAAGACTGAGGGGTGGGGTTGGTGGAGTATTTTTGCCAAGGAGGTGTTCCCAGGCTCTGCCTCTTGTCTACAAATAGCTATCAAGATTCTAGGAGGCAGAGGCAATACTCTAATTTTCACTTTTGACACGGTCAAATACGGACATCCACCTCTGGATTTGCTTTCTATTCTAATTGAGGCTAGATGCATATTAAAAAAACCCAAACACACAGAGATTTTGGTGTTATTGCATCACTTAAAGAATTGCTCCTTCTTTTCTGTCTGTATGGAGACAGCTGGGTTTCGCAAGCGGTCCTGTTAACTTCCTTGTGTTACATCAGCACTGCACTGCAGGGAGCAGGAGAGTAGAGTGTAATGATCTGTTCTTCTCAGAGTGCAGGGGCACAAAACATTCTGTGCATTCTCAGGTCTGCCTTCAGTCCAGCCTTCCAGCAGTAAGAGAGAAAAATCTACTTTATTTGCCAAACAAATCTCCTGTACTTCTGGGATCTCTTCAAAAGCAGCCACAAAGGCAATGCTTTTGGTAAACTGGTAAAGTCAGCAATACAGGAAGCCCTGGAAATAATAATTTATAGTCCATGAGTAAACCATTAATCCAAGGAGTAAGTGATAAACTGAAGAGCAGCATAGGATAATGTCACTCATTTCATACCAATCTATCAGTTCACCTCTGCAAAGACTCTTCAGTTTGCAGAATAGTGGGGATAGGGTGTTAACATCTGGCAACTTCATGGCCTTTAAAATAAATTGCTGGATTCTTACTTCCTCTAAGACTGTTTCTGTACTAATGAGAAACCTAAATCTAATTGAAAAAGCTATCCTAAAAATTATTAGATTATTCATATATTGCAAAGACAAAACAAAATTAGATTTTGTTAAACTGAAGTTGACAAAGTTCTTGTAAACTTGCCTATAAATACAGCTTGTGATCTTGTGAGAAATAGATCAGAACCATAAAAAGGGGCAACTTATGTTTTATATGAACAACTGGGGAAAATGTAAGAATATATGGTAAATATACTAAATAATAAAAAAAATAAATCCTTGAACTTTGACACTAGGTTTATTTTCTAGGATTGATTCTAAGGCTCTCTCTCCCTCACATCCCCAGCTTCTGGACTTGTCTGAGTTTCTGGAGGCACACACTTTGGAACAGTGATTAGACAGTCTGTCTGGAATTTAAAAATTTCCAAGTAAATACACATACTTTATATGTGCTGCCTCACAACCAGCACTTTTAGATTAATCTGAATTTTCTTTTTTGTGTGTGTGTGTGAGAATCTCAGAAAAGCACATGTAGAATTTTTATACGTTAAACAACTTATATAACTAGTTAAGTCATGACAGAAGTAGGATTATTTTAAAAACTAAAGACTTTTAAAATTTTTCTATCAGGTGTGCTGGAAATCCTCTGCTTCTGAAATATATAAACACATAACACCAAAACCAGTCACAATTGACTTACAGCATGAGAAAATAGATACTTTTCTCACTCATTTAGTTTTCATCAGAGGTTATTCTTTAAAAATGTAAATATTTTAGTAGGTCACAAGAATTTTAAAAAAAGCAAAATAGCACCACCTGGCGCTGAGCAAAGTTTTTACGATCAGTTCCCATCACTTTTGAGATTATTGCTGTATAGATAAACTACTGCCTTTCACAATCTCAATTTGAGGTCAGGTAGGAAATAACAATCACTATTTCTGTGATTAACGCTCTGGCCCCCATTTTCTTAACAGGCCCTCCCCACCCCTCCCCCAGTCTTTATTTACCTAGTTTTTAGGGACTTCTCAAAAAACTTCTTGTAGTTTAAACAGTCAGGATATGTATAAGGAGTTATTGATTAAAATCTGATTTCTAGGCTTTTCTTCAGCTGTTGTAGATTTTAGGATGATGAGAAACTACAACTAAATGAACTTCACCACTCTTTTTCTTTGTTTCTAATTATTTCTGGTCTTCCTCATAGTGCTCGGAAATAAAAGTGTAATTGAGGTTAAGACCCACATCCTGAAAGGACTTCAGTTGCCTAAAAACTGTCAAAATCAATAGGAAGTTAAGTTCCTGAGGAGGTATCCCTAAGAATTCAATTTCTAGGCATTATAAATTTATTTCTGCAAATAAAAGAACTAAAGATAATGTCTTATTTTTAAGTCATCCGTTTCCTCCTTGATATTTACACAGGCCTCAAGTGAAGCCTGTGAAAAGTATAAAATAATACTTTGTGTGTGACATCCCAGCAGGAACCCTAAATTTCAGCTACATCTTAAAGCTACCTAGAATCATAGCTTAGATTTCAGTCTCCAGCTGGGCTGTCACTTAAGATATTGGCAATGGGTTAACTGGTGTTCACCGTTCTTACGCTGAAGAACATGGAAGAACAAGAGGGTTTATTTCTGCTTGATGTTTTGTCTTTCTGTGTTGCGGTTTCCCATTCCTTCCTCCTCAGTGACTGACGGTAACTTTATGAATCACTTTGTCCCATAAACACCACTTTGTGTGTCACTGTTTTGATTATGTTCCTTTTTAAAGATGATTGCCTATCTTTTCTTATGAAGCAAGAAAATGATTTTTATAAAACCAACACAGTCCTACAATAAACACCATCACATTTATAAAATAAACAAGTCAATAATTGGGTAAACTCTCACAAATGAGTAGGGGATAATTTGCAGTTTGTCACAGCATTGTTTTGGAATTTTTTTCTGTTGTATTTTGATGTGCTTGAAGTATTAGAAACAACTAAAAATGGTATTTTTTCAGGTTAATGGAGTAGAACTAAGCACTTATGTTCAGAAATTGCTGACTAGAAATCTAATCTAAGAGATACTAAGAACATATCTTCATGAGTGCACACAGCAGAAGGGTGGGGAGATCTCAACTACCAAGCCAAAAACTTGCAGAACAAGAGCGATACTATATGAGATGCTTGACTCTAAAAGCGTGATCAAAGCTGTTTAGCTTGGGCAAAGTGCTGTAATGATACATTGCTGCTGCTGTGCTACATATCAGGAAATCAAAGCATTCACAGCTCCAAAAATAATTGTTATTTCTTAGAGAGTTGCTGGCTAGATGGCAAAATCCTGATGTTAATGTAGCCTTTATGATTTCTGCTGTTTGGGAGAGAAATTTGTAAATATATTGTGTCATGTCTTGGCTTGATTGCCTTTTGTCTTCCAGCATCCATGCTTTTTCTCACATAAAATTTAGGAAAATCATGGAGTTGTTTAGGATAGGATGTTCTCTCTCTGAAATAACGCAACTCCAATCAAACTATTGTGCAACTTAAATTTCTTTTGGTCTCTGAAATCTCAGCTATTTGTCCTCCATCTTATCAAGGCTCTATGTTTCATGATATGGCTGTATTTACAATGGGTTTGTTTTCAGTATCCAGAGAGCAACTTAAACCTAGCAAACAAAATTTCACTATAAATTTTAATTGTCATGCAAGAAACGCTAGAGGGCATTGCAAGTTCTGTGCTCATCCATCTGGTAACTCCGCAGTGCTCTGCTGTAACAGCAGTCTTCTCAGTGTGATTAACTAATAAAAGCTTACTAAAATGATGGAAAACGCTCTGGAGACCATCTACAGATTGCAGAAAAAGCTTCTGGCACTTAAATGACAAGTACAATGATTGCTTTGGTCAGCAAGCACATGCAGCACACACCACAGAAACCAATATAATGCGAAGTTGCACGTGGATTTCTCTGAAAATAGAAGCAAAACTATACTAGGTACAGCCATTTCTGAAAATGGAATTGTGTAACTTGGGACTGGCAGTTGGCAGGGTTATATATTCCAGCCCATCTCTGGTTTGAAAAACAAAATATTTTTTTCCCCATACAGTGTACAAATTCAGTTCAAAATTTAACAAGAATACTTATAATTTCACTAGGATCAGTTTTAAGTGAATTCTAAACTGCATGTGTTTTTTATAAAGAGAGAAGGAAAGTAAAGGCAGAGTGTATATACACAAAGGGGAGATTTTAGGAGTAGTTTGGAAGTCAGTGATGGAAGTAGAATTTGCAAGACTCTTTTTTGATTCTGCTGCTAAAAATTCGGGCTTTCCAGAAACTTCTGTCCCCTATCAAACATCACTGATCATTCTTTCTGGAAATAACAGTGCTGGAAACACAGTGCAGGACACAAAGCATTCTTGAGACAGAACTGCTCATACAGGATACACAGAGGAATGTCCTCCTTTGAGTAGGCAAGTTGGTTACCCACTCTTATCTCTTTATCTCTTTTAGATGCATGTTTGTGTCTGCATATGACAGACTTCAAAGAGGGTTTTGTTTATCTTTTTTTTTAAAGTGCAAATGGTGCCACCGTGTCAGAGAGAGTGATACAAAGTGGTGCAAGGATAGGCAGCCTCCTCCTGCTTCCCTGATTCCTATCAGCTTGGAAAACCTGCACAAAGCCTTGCACTGTCACAGGCTGGGGTCCAAAACGCTGGCATTTATTGCTGTTTTACTTGCATGTAGTTCAGTGTTTAATCAAAACGGATTTTTCCTTAGTCTTTTTGTATATTGCTAAACTACCCAGCCCATGTAGCTCTTTAACAATGTCCGTCACAACTGAACTGGTCTTAGGAATTTTATAGATTTTGTATCAAGAAAAAAGTTACTGAGTTTTATAACTCTGAGTTTTCCTTTTTAAAAAAAAAAATCAGAGGAAATGAAGCTACTTTATACAGAACTAGGATACATACAGACACTGATGTCATTATCAGGGATATCACTGCAGTGAAGCAGAAGAGTAGAAAGCCAACTCCAATGAAACTTGCATCCCAAGACTTTAAACCAGTCTCAGCAAAGACATATTCCCATTAGAGAATGAAGACACATAGTAGAGAGGAATCTTATGAAATTCTGTAATAGGAAAACAAGCAGACAACACTTCTTTTACAATTAAAACTTGTGTGCATAATCCATTGTAGAATGCAGTATTTGACTTGCAGATAAAGGAATGGTGACTAAAATCATGCTTTAACAAATAGCAAATAAATTATTTGAGGATCTGAATCTTGTACTGTGGCTACAATACAGATGATCCTTTCAAAAAAAGTAGGTTTTGTAGGGAAAAACAAAGGGAAATGAATTTTTTTTCATCACTGGATTACTGTCCAAATTCAGTTTTCAAACTGGATTACTTTCAAATTCACAATTCCCAGAATTCACTTTCAAAAAATCTGAGCAAAATAAAGATAAACAAGAAGTTGAAATAGAATCACTTTTGAGAACACTGGTGGCAAGGTTATAGTATATTGTATATTTATCTGGTAACAGCAGGAATAAAGAACAACTGTCAGCAAGGGAGTACATAAAATGGATTCTCTCTACCTGTCATGAGCCCTGGGGCTTATGAAAATAGCAGACATCTTACTGCATTCTTCACAAGTTGACAATAAAAATCTGTAAGGCTTAAGGTCACATAGAATTGTTTGGAAATTACAGAAATACCACAGTGGAAGCTTACAAAATGAAGACCAGAACTCGTTTTCTCAGCGGAGCAGCACCAGATTTGTGTTTGACAGTTCAGGCTTCTGTGAATCACTTTCTTTTTTGTTATGAAAAACTTCTGGAGTGACCACCAGCTCTAGATTTCACTCTAACATTTGCACCACGAGATTTGAAAATGTTTCTATTCAGTCTCAGATGCCTCAGGTGGATTTTGCTGTTTGTTAGCAGTTATTGTGACAGGAAATTTAAGTGCTGGCAGATGAGATAAAGCCCAACACTGATGAGATGAAAGTTATTAAACAGAAGGTCTTCAGGAACTCAGGCACAGGATCTGTACCTTCTGCACCAGAAATACCTTGTGTTTTGTCATTATATTTATTTTTAAAACTTGTTTTCTTTACCAATCAAATATTTTTCTGCTCTTTATCAACTGTAGTTAAGAACTTGCACAGCTCATCAGTGCTTAATTGTCATCTACTTCAGGTAGTAGCAAATCATAGAATCTTTTTTTTTCTAGCTTTGGCTAGTAAGAAAATTATTGTGGCTTCTTTTGGTGGTGAACTTGTTACATCAATCCATGCCTTAATCTGCAACTTTCAGATGCCAAGCAACATTAATATGTACTATACCACTGGAAAACTGGAGACAGTGTAGCTGTCATTGAAGGTCTATTGTGGCACAGATCAAGTAAAATGTGGGACAAGTATCTGTAGCCAGGTTGAAGAGTCAGTTACATAACCAGAGCTTAGCCAAAATGAATTAAAGCATTTTCATTGACTCTTGCTGCTGTCTAACCTGATTATAACACATTTGACTTCAATAGGAAAACAAGTACATTGAGTTGAACACTGAAGTTATAGTGCACTTCGTGCAGATGTAATTACATTTTTAGTTGATTAAAGTAAAGCCTTATTTCCTTCTCAGGAGAATCTTAAGTACTGGAATCTGCTAATTATTTGTACATCTTTAATGTGCACAAAACACCTGTCTGACTGCCTGATAATATTCAGTAGTTTAATGAATAAGAGAACCAGGATTCATCAGGAAGCTTTTATGAAGAGAAACCAGATCAGTGTATTGCCAAATAGGAAAGCAATATAAATCTCCAGATAGTGTTGAAGGAGACTGGCATGACCTATATAAGGGAAAAAGAAAATATTCTGTTAATTTGGAACAAAAAAAAAGACTAAAAACTCTTTATAATATCTGGTACCTGCTGCACAAGCCACTTCAGCTTATGTTTAGCTGGAGCTCTCTTAAGCACAAGTGGTTGATATGACAAAGAAATTCAACTGCAGTACAGCAGAGCACATCTCTTCAACTTAAAACATCATGCCAAAATAATACCGATGCATTCCAGAAACATCTATAAAGGCAGAGCTAACGCAACTCTGTTTTTATTAATGCCCAGTTATGTCAAGATGCATAACAGGCCTTCATGATTATAATAAATAAGGTATGCCATAAAAATCATACTGTAGCTTAGGGTTGTGTTTTCTGATTGGTAACCAGTGAAGTCATACTATGAATTACTGGAGATTGCTGGAAGGGCAAGGTGCAATCATATTGTTTATATTATGCACTAGTTTCCATCTCATAGTAAACTATAAAGTATACCTCTTTTTTTAAAAGTATTATTTGAAACATTTAGAATATTTCTGCATGTATTACATGTGGACATTGTTTTAAAAATACTTTTAAAAAAAAGAAGTAATTTAACATACAAACACTTCAAAGCTCAGTGATCTTACTAGCTCTGGTACCTTTTTTGACAAGTACCACCATGGTGCTGTGCATATATTTGGATATTTATGTGTTAAAATATCCAGTTTTCTTTTTTATCTCACTGAAAATGGATGTTCAGAAAAGAGCCAATCAGTGCAATTAAAAAGATATTCCTAAACTTGGAAAATCGTATTGTCAACTTTAAGGTCTGTCATGAAGAAATAAAACTTTGTAATGTATATTGTATCAGTTCCATAATAAGTAAAATTTTGGAACATGTGCAAATTTTTAATGAGGAGTTCTGACTAGAAGACAGAGTTTACAGAAGAATTTCTCTGGTTTCATCCTAAGCATTGAGGAATGGATTGAATGAGCAAGTTCAGGGTGTTCTGCAGGGCAGCAGAGGCAGCTCTTTCACTTTGTGAAGGGAGAACACGAAGAATTGCCCTCTAGCCAGTTATAGAATTATGTAAAGGTTAAGGGACCTTCTCTCTCTGGAGAGAATCCCAGTTTGATCTCTTCCACAAAAGAGGCCAACAGTAACAGCAGGGTGTTATTGATTAAAGGCTGGGAAATGCAGAGATAGTACAATTTTACAAAAGGCTAAAGAAAAAAATCATATTGTGCAATTTGAAAATATATCAGACCAAAGATTTAAAACCAGTACCTATTTCATCAATTGTAAGAAATTGTTTTTAATATAACAAATCATTATACCTAACAACTTACAGTATAGCTAACGTTTAATTAATATTTCTGTATTTAAAAGCTTTCTGTTTTTCTCTGAAATAAAATAAAACATTCCAACTTGTACTTTGTGCTCAATAATGTTTTGTCAAGTACAGGATTTAATAGAGTAAATGCTGCTTAATCTGCAGATACCATTGAAAACAGTCCCAGCTAGTTGCTTCCCCAGAAATCGTGGGAACTTTTCTTGAATACTGAGCTGAGGAAAGAGGCCAGGAAACAGTTGACTGCAAATTACTTTGTATGTTGGTATTTGACCAGAACTGCCTGGAATTACTTTACACATCATATGTCAGGAACAAGTTCCTGATACCTTTTCTCTATAACGTGGGTCATTATCTCTCCTTTGTCTAACCTAATAAAATCGACGCACGTGAACTTTTAAAATCCCAGACATGGAGATGAGCAGAGCCTTGAAGGGCATCTTTGCAAGGAGTATCTGTGTGGAGATACTGCAGATCTGATCAAATCGCTGGAGTGTACTTAGGCAATCAGATAGATCTTAGAAATCCAGATGTTTGCCTAACACAGCAGTTCTCAGGGCTCTGTGCTTGCAAGTCTTCCTTGTGTAACTTCTGCCTTGCCTTGCCTTCCCCTCCAGCAGCTGACTCAGTCCATGGGGTTCGTCTCTATTGGATGGGAAAAGCCCTGACTCCGGCTGGAATCATGGATAGTCTAACAGGTCTCAGCAACTAAAGACAATGTCTTTCAGTAAACTGCTCCAGTTGCCTGCAGTTTTGGAAGGTTTTTCCTAATATCCAACTGGCTTTTCATTTACTTTTAACTATTTTTTTTTGGCATTTTGAACTTTCCTATCCTGTTAGCATGGACAATAGCTGAATGTTGCACTCTTTACAAACACCCTTTACAGACTGAAAGACATGATTTACCCTCACTTTTCTCTAGAATAAATTCCTTGACATTTCCCTGATATATCATGTTATCTAAATGTGTTTCCTTCATGTTCTCCTCCAAATGCTTTCCCAATGATTTTGTCTTTACTGCATCACAGTATCTGAAACTACATGCACTCAGCTGAGGTTTTGTCACTGAGCAATTTTTTACATGATTTTAACATGACAGTTATATTAACATATTCTATACTGAACAATACTTCTATACTAGCAATTCATGGCCAGCCTTCGCGAACAAAGATTTGGAAAAGGTCTTTACCCACATTTGTTACAAGCGCGCTGGTGATACGGGGCTTTGCAAATGCAGGTAAGGCCTTCCAGCCTGCGCAGTGGATTTTTTAGGTGAGACACAGTGTGCACTGAACTGAGCCCACCCTTTAATACTAAGGTTCATCTGCCGGGGCCGAGTGAGCTTGGACGGTGGCAGTGAGGTCCTCAGGACATAGATTTGTTTAGAGTGACCTTCTCTTAGATGGGTGGCCTTACAGGGCTGACGAGCTCCATCTGCCCGGGGTTTAGAGTTGTCCTTCTCTTCTGTGTGTTCCGGGGCTCCCATCTCAACTCCTACAATGGTACCGTCCGCACAGGCGAAGCTCCCATTCTCTCGCTCCTTTCCGCGCCCGGGGCTGAGCCCCCTTACTAGCAATAATTCTATTCTAACAATATTTTCTACTGACAATCATGCTCACGTTTGCTGAGTCATACATGGAAGACTTCACTTAGTCAAATGTATATAACAACCTTGTAGGTATAATGAAAACAAGAAGCATTTATAAAGATATCCTTCCTAATTTGATATCCCTTTAGTTGCTGGCCAGCATTTGAACTTCTAAAAAGGCAGTTTAAAAATGCCTAAGAAGTTAGATGGAACAATACTTTTTTCCTTCCTGTCCTTATATACTTAGGAGTAAATTCATGAGAATTTTAAAGTATGTCTTCTAATTCATGAGTCTATTGCTTTAAGGGTGAATGCAGTTAAAATCTGTGCCCTATCTCCATTGTCCACATTGTTAAACAGAATTTATCTTTTATATCTTTCTTTAGTCTTTTCTGAAGATGACAACTTCTCAGTCTTTTTTTAAAATAAATAAGTAGGTTGACTTATGTACAGTCTTTCACTCTAAGATGATAAAAGGAGAGGAGAATGTACCTTAATGTCTGTCACATTACCTTCCCCAGCTTTGCAAATACAGTGAAAAATGTAGTATTGCAGGCCTGATCTCACTAATGTTATACAAAATAACAACACTCATTTATTTCTATTCAATCCTCTCCATTCACAGACCTAAATGTCACATTCACTCTGTTAGCCATTGACATTGACTCTTGACAGCAGAAGCAAAGCTAGTGTTCCCTTAATTTTGACTAAATCTGCTTCAATCATTACTCTGCGGGATGCAGCTTCTGTTGTATAAATAAGCTTGCAAAATGATCCACTTCCAGTCTGGCACTCTTCATGAATTCCACACATTTTATCAACTGCATATTTTATTCTTACTTTTACTTTATTTTTTACTTATTATTTACTTTTACTTTATTTTATATTTACTTTCAGATCACTGATAAAAATATTAAATACCAATTGTCGCGGTCCGAAGGGAGGAAGGGACAGGACACGAGGAAGGGTGCAAGCAGAATCCTTTATTCAGGCGTGCACACACTCTTTTTGTCAGCTCGGGAGCCGAAAGGCCCAGAACATAGGGCGGAGACAAGCAGGGGGACAAACCAGAATCAGACATGGGCAAAAAGGGGAGGAGTGGGGGAAGCAGGCAGCAGGGAAACTCATGACAAGCCTGGGCATGTACAGTTGTGCACTGTGTGTGTGAATACAGTGAAACCCCATAATAACAGTAAAGTCCATATTAAAGTCCTGCCAATTGCTGTATGCTTTTCTCCATGCCTGGAACTGTTCCCATCCTGAATCTTGCTTCTCTACATCTCACCCTTTCTTATTAGTTTGAAAAATGCCTGTTGTGATAGTCCTTCTTGCAGCATGCTGTGACACAAGAAATAGTAACAAAACAAACAGAGAAAGCAAAATTTCAAAGCAAGTTAGAAAGGGTTTGTTTAAATGGACTTGGGGGAGGACAGATCTGCATCTTCCCAATCAGTTTGGACAGCTGCATTTGTTTAGTGACTTGCTGAGTGACTCCCCCCCTAAAAATTGTTTCCAGCCCAAGATCCTACTGTCTCTATGGACTACAAGATCCTGGAAAATAAACAGAACACGTTAGAAGGGAGAATTTAGGATTGGGATTACGTGATAAGGGCATAACTTGCATAATTAGTTCATCTGATTTAAGCTGAACTGCAGGGATTGCTGTGGTTTCCTGGCACTTTCTGAAGGGATGGGCTACGCAGGATGGAACACGGTTGAGGGGGTGCTGCCTTGTTTCTTGACTGTTCACAGGTGCACTGTTTAAGATCTGGCATTGAATTAAAAGTCACTTTTCTTCTCAAGTCTGGTGACTTTTTCGGAGGCAGCAGTTGTCCATAAATGTTAGTGAGGGAGCGGCAATCTTTAGTCCAGTGTCTGCCTTTCCCACATCGTTTGCACGGCGTCTTGGGAAGCTCAGTCTTTGTAGTTAATTGTGTGCAGGGTTTTTTTATATGTCCTGTCTCACCACAGTGAAAACAGGTTTGTGGTCCAGCTAAAGCTTCAGCTATTAGTCTTGCTTTATGAGAATTAGACCCCACATTACCACATGCCTTGACCATGTCCATAGGGGTAGGATCCCTAAGAGTTCTTAGTATTTGCTGGCAATCATCATTAGATTGCTCTATAGCCAACCTTAAAAATAGTGCATCCTGAGCTTCTGGGTGTTTAACTTGTTTAGCAGTGGCTTTCTTTAGTCTTTCTGCAAAGTCTATGAATGGTTGTGTTGGTTTTTGTTGTACTTGTGTGTATGAAGGTGTAGGTTCAGCAGCCTCAGCAATGGTTTGAATAGCCTGGAAGGTTAGATTTTTTGAAATGTCCAATTCATTCATAGGAATTTTGGTTTGGGCCTCATTGGAAATATAAGGTCCCACTCCAAAAAGTCTATTAAAGGACTCCAGGATTGGGGTCCCTTTGGTTGCTGACGTTCGTTGGGCGTGCTGGCGAATGCGAGTTTGCCACTCGTCTAGGAAAAGTGTTGCTTGCATATTAGTGAAGAAAGCACTTATTAAATCCTTTATGTCATTTGGAGTGAATGTGTAAGCAGCAAAGAGAGAACCAAGTACCCTTATTACATAAGGTGAATTTATCCCGTAGTCAGTAATGGCTTGTTTTGTATCTTTCAGAACTGGGAGGGGGATTGGTTCCCAGACAGGGTGATTGTTGGGATGATAAAATACGGGAAATGCTTTAACCAAATTCAAATCATCAGCTGTTGACGCTTGTTCCTTTATGTATGACCACCTGCTCCTCTGGGCACTGGCACCGGAGAAGCCAGGACCATAATTACAAGCATGCTGGTCAGTATATGGGGATGGTGAGTTGGGAATATGTGGGGGAGGTGGGGGACAAACGCCATTTACCGGAGCAGGGGAACAAGTACATCCACAGGGTGAAGGGACTGAAGGGGTTAAAGCGCCAGCTGCTGACACGGCAGGATAAGCAGCGCTGCCGTGGGGACGGGGGCTGCCCGGGGGCCGTGCCGTGCGCCGGGGCCGGCGCCGCTGGCGGCAGGCTCAGGGGGCGGTGGGGACGCGGTGCCGGCTGAGCTTCCATGGGCGGGCTGGGGGGCGGTGCCGACCGAGCTTCCACGGGCGGGCTGGGAGGCGGTGCCGGCCGAGCTTCCACAGGCGGGCTGGGAGGCGGTGCCGGCCGGGGACGCGCGAAATCTTTGCATGCCGTTTCTCCACGCCGTGTGTGCTCCCCGCTCTCCTGGGTTTCGCCCGCGCGGCCGCTTTGCTCACCGACGCCATGATGCGAGAACCGCTGGTATTCCGTGCTTTGTTTCTCCCTCCCGCCTCCCCCCGCCACTCCGGAACTCCCGGGGCTTCTCCTTTTTCGGGGATGGGGGCTTGGATTTTTGCACAGATTCTTGGAGATTTTCATTGGAACCGGTTATTTGATGTTGTAGCATCATCAGAAGTAACCTCCAGGCAATCAGTGCTTCAATAGCAACTTTGGCTCCCCTCTCTTTTGCTTTCCAGATCTTATATCCAATTTTCTCCCAGTCCTTTAGAGACATGCTGTCGGAGACAGCTTCCCCGCCGTTTTCAAGCCACTTAGCAAGGGCTTTTGCGGATTTTTTGTCTAAAGGGTGTCCATTTTCCAAAATAAAGTCTTTAAGCTTGCGGTATACAAACTTTTGAGGGGTAGATAACGAGAGGCCCATTGCGAAATTACTTAGGCTTCTGTTGGTCTGCAGTTGGTTTTAAAGTTGATTTTGTGAGGGTGGGAGATGGGATTAGAGGTTTTTCCCGGAGCTCACCTTTCTCGGTGCGGTGGCCATCTTGCCGTAATCTGGGGTTCTACCGGGAAGGACCAGCGAGACGAAAACGCTTCTCTCAGCGCCGTCTGAGCCTTGTGGCGTGGG